>NC_069505.1:212270991-212295991 GCF_027579735.1 Bombina bombina
ACTTTATAGTAGTTATACTTGTAAGAGTTAGTCCGGTATCATTAGAACTTCAGCCACCTGGGCATGCGCATTAGCTGCTAAAACAGTAAGGAGTAACTATGCGTGGTTGGAACGCAAACGTCATTACGTTATTGAATATGCAAATTAGCCATGCGGTTGGCTAACTCCTGGACGCATGCGCATGGTGGGGCGGTTTTCTGATGTACCGGAAGTGACAGAGAGGCTTTACAGGGTATATAGGTGAGTAGTTTGTGGTTAGTATTAGGAATCTTCTTTTGGGATAGATATGTTCTGATTACCCATTGAAAAAGATACCAATTGGTATCGAAACGTTGGGAATTTTGTCATTTGATGCTGGATACTTAATAAAGGATTTTGAAAGAGACCGGAGAGTGAAGCGTTTTTTCTACCTTGAGGGGTTGAACGGATATTGCTATATATATATATATATATCTATATATATATATCTATATATCTATCTATCTATCTATATATATATCTATCTTCTATATATATATATATATCTATCTATCTATATATATATATATATCTATATATATATATATATCTATCTATCTATCTATCTATCTATCTATCTATCTATTTCTATCTAATCTATCTATATATATATATATATCTATATATTATATATATATATATATATTTATATATATATATCTATCTATCTTTATATATATATCTAATCTATCTATCTATATATATATATATCTATCTATCTATATATCTATATATCTATCTCCTCCCTTCCCTCCCACTCCAGTCATTCGACCGAAGTTAGGAAGAGAAAGGAAAAGCCAAGGTGCAGAGGTGACTGAAGTTTAACAAAAAATAATAACCTGTCTCATAGAACAGGGCGGGCCGTGGACTCATCGTGTCTAAAAAGAAACAAATTTATCAGGTAAGCATAAAATTTCTTTTCTTTTTAAAGACACAATGAGTCCACGGATTTCATTCTTACTTGTGGGATACAATACCAAAGCTAGAGTACACGGATGAAAAGGGAGGGACAAGACAGGGAACATAAATGGAAGGCACCACTGCTTGAAGAACCTTTCTCCCAAAAACAGCCTCAGCCGAAGCAAAGGTATCAAATTTGTAAAATTTAGAAAAAGTGTGAAGAGAGGACCAAGTAGCAGCCTTGCAAATCTGCTCAACTGAAGCATTATTTTTGAATGCCCATGAGGAAGCAACAGCCCTGGTGGAATGAGCCGTAACTCTTTCAGGAGGCTGCTGTCCAGCAGTCTCATATGCAAAACGGATGATATTCTTCAACCAAAAGGAAAGAGGTAGCCGTAGCTTCCTGACCCTTACGTTCTCTAGAAAAAATGTCAAACAGAGAAGACGATTGACGAAAGTCCTTAGTCGCCTGTAAGTAAAATTTTAAAGCACGGACTACGTCCAAATTGTGCAGAAGACGTTCCTTTAGAAGAAGGATTAGGACACAAGGAAGGAACAACAATCTCCTAATTAATGTTCTTGTCTGAAACAAACTTAGGAAGAAAACCAAGTTTAGTACATACCACCTTATCCGAATGAAAAATAAGGTAAGGCGAATTATATTGTAATGCCGAAAGCTCAGACACTCTTCGCGCAGAAGAAATGGCAACAAGAAATAAAACTTTCCAAGATAATAACTTAATATCTATGGAATGCATAGGTTCAACGGAACCCCTTGAAGAACTTTAAGATCTAAATTCAAACTCCATGGAGGAAATTGGTTTAAAGACAGGCCGGATTCTAATCAAAGCCTGACAAAAAGATTGAACATCTGGAACATCTGCCAGACGCTTGTGTAACAAAATAGATAAAGGCAGAGATCTGACCCTTTAGGGATTTCGCTGCTAAACCCTTCTCCAGTCCTTCTTGGAGAAAAGACAAAATCCTGGGAATCCTAACTCTACTCCATGAGTAACCCTTGGATTCACACCAATAAAGATATTTACGCCATATCTTATGGTAAATCTTCCTAGTTACAGGCTTACGTGCCTGAATTAAAGTATCTATGACCGAATCAGAGAAACCTCGCTTGGATAGGATCAAGCGTCCAATCTCCAAGCAGTCATCTTCAGAGAAACTAGATTTGGGTGGAAGAAAGGACCCTGAATAAGAAGGTCCTTCCTCAACGGAAGTGTCCAAGGTGGCAGAATGACATGTCCACCAGATCGGCATACCAAATCCTGCGAGGTCACGCAGAAGCGAGGAGGATCACTGATGCCTATTTGATTTGAAAATCACCCGGAAAGAAGCGCAAACGGGGGAAATAGATATTCTAGGCTGAAGGACCAAAGAACTGCCAAGGCAGCTATCAGCTCGGACTGGGGGCCCTGGACCTATCCCAGAAGCCTGGCATTCTGACAAGATGCCATGAGACCAACTCCGGCCGACCCATTTGAAAATCGATTGGATAATACTCCCGGATGGAGTTCCCACTCTCCGGATGAAAAGTCTGTCTACTCAGAAAATCGTTTCCCAAGTGTCCACCCCTGGGATATGGATCGCTGACATATAGCAAGAATGAGCCTCCCCACTGGATAATCTTGGCTACCTCCCATCGTTAAGGAACTCCTCGTTCCTCCCTGATGATTGATGTAAGACCGTCGCCATGTTGTCCGCCTGAAAACTGATGAAACTGGGCCGAAGCCAACTGAGGCCAGACCAGAAGAGCCTTGAAGGTCGCTCTCAGTTCCAGGATGTTTATAAAAAGAACAGACTCCGCTGAGTCCACACTCTGCTAAATCATGTTCCCTGGGATAAGTGATCCAGAGACAACCACCATAGAAGAGAGTCCCTTGTCTCCTGATCCAGAGTTATTTGAGGAGACAAGTCTGCATAGTTCCATTGCCTGAGTATGCTTAACTGCATAGGTCTGAGGTGGAACGAACAAACGAATTTTAAGGGTCTCAAGGCGCTGCTCATTTTATCAACCTTGGAAGGATGAAAGGCTGAGTGGACCTCACCAGGAATTAACCTGCAACCCTTGGTTGTTACAGAGCTCAGCCACAGTGCCTTAGCATGCTGAGCTATCTGTCCGGCTATTGTCCATTGCCGTCACCATCAGCCCGATTACCTCTATGTACTGAGCCACTGAAAGCCGAGAAGTGGACTGAAGGACTAGACCAGTATCGATAGACCTTGATTTCCTGACCTCAGTCAGAAAAATCTTCATTGATATGGAATTTGTCATGATTCCCAAGAAAGCTACCCTTGTGCTTGGGACTAAGGAACACTTTTCCAAAGTCACCTTCCACCCGTGAGATCACGGGAAGTATAACACCATCCGTGGAAATCTTGCTTGCTGTAAGGATGACGCCTGGACTAGGATATCAGCCAGACTGGGATCAGTATAAAACTGATGTTGGTGTACACCTATATAGCACTCACATTCCTGTTAGTTTGCATTTAGATACAAAGTTGGGACAATTTAATGGAGTATAGAACTTGGTCAATAAAAATTTAACCTTTAATAGAAAAATTAAAAATTATATATATACAAAGACACACATTTAAAATCAACGTCTCTTTTGTATAAGTATATCAAACTGTAAATAGCCTATAAGAGATAGGGGATAGAATTATTCTATGGCAGGAAACCACTGGGTTGCCGTTGCTAATAAGATGAGATACAGGCCTATACTAAGAATTGACTATGTAGTGTGTAACAATATCGTTTAGATTGATAGTGCGGTATTAGCCTGTGTCACAGGTAACTTCTACAGACTGCATAAGCCCCTCAGTACCACTGGTTGTATATATACACTGCAATTTCTCATGGTCTAAAGATTGAAGGGTTATCGGTTTAAATATCTGCTGGTATTGCAACACAATAAGGGCTAATAAAATACCGGCCTATACCTTGGATCATATATGCAAGTTGCTTTATTTGATTAGTTGACAATAGTGGTCTAGTTTTAGTAAATGTTCGGCTATCAGTCAATATCACGTTATCTACATAAATGACCTATACCGCCCTAAACCATCATATGCATACGTAAAATAGCAATTTTTACGCTTCAAGAATAAAGGATTAACCTCCTTTATCCAGTATAACAATCTCAGCTGTAATTACAGCCTGTTAATATAGGACTACCGGTCTCTACCGTCTAACCTATATAGATATAGGTCTATTGGATTGTTTCAGATAGTGATAGTATTGTAAGGTTAATATTAAGGTGCAGGTCAGAGGTACTGGTATTCTACTAAATTGCGGTCTATATCCCTTTAAACTTATATGAACAGTGGTTTCTACGTATCATTCATTATAGGGTAAAAGACCTGAAACTCCACATTGTAATGTCTGCTGCTATTACCACATCGTTATGGGCGCAACATTACCGGTCTATACCTAGGATATCAGCCAGATAGGGCGCCACTGCAATGCCCCATAACTGAAGCACTGCCAACAGCGATCCAGAGCCTCCGTGAGAACTCGGAACTGTGGCAAGACCGAAAGGAAGGACCATGAACAGGAAGTTTTTTCCAGAAAGGCAAACCCTAGAACTTGAGACGATTCTCGGAACAGCACATGAAGGTACTCGTCCTTTAATCCACCGTTGTGATAAATTAACCCTCTAGGATCAAGCAAAGTCAAAAGTCTGTATCCAGCACAAAATCTCCCAAGGTGTGCACGAAGCTGTGAGGTGCAAACTGCAAAAGCACCCAAGAAACATCCAATGAACAAAATCACAGCAGCACCACTGTAGTATTTCCAATCTTTTTTTCTTTATTCCATGACACAAGTATAGCAAACAGCAATAGAATAGAACAACGTTTCGGGTTATGTACCCTTATTCATGTTCATACAAAATGAGCCACTACATACAAACTTAAATTCCTACAGACAGGTGTAACCACACCTCTTGGATTAACACTTTCAGGTATACTTCACAATTCTTATTTCTAAATACTGACACCCAGTGGTCAACACCTGTCAATGTTACAAACATTTTTTAAACACAAATCTAATATTAGAAATGGTGACCTTTATTTATTGCTACTCTTTTGATATAAAGTTTTTTTTTTTTTTTTTAAATGGTGACCTTAATGCCCCAGTAGCACACCATTTTGTAGAGAAGGGCCATACAATCTCAAAATTAAGGTTCCAAATAATTGACTATATACCTATTCCAAGGAGAGGGGGCAATAGGGAACTTCTCCTTAAAAGGAGGGAAGCACTTTGGGAATTAGTGATTCTAATTTGTTAATCCAAAGGCATGAATAGGGAGATAGATTTGAGTGTATTTTAATATAGGTTAAGTTTAAGTGAATATCTGGAAGTGTTAAAGCATTATCTATGATGTAATCTGTTTATTAGAACTATCCCCTCCTCATCAGTATTTATACTATGTTTTTAACTTTTTTTAAAAATTTGTTTTTAAAAAATGTTTGTAACATTGACAGGTGTTGACCACTGGGTGTCAGTATTTAGAAATAAAGAATTGTGAAGTATACCTGAAAGTGTTAATCCAAGGCTTGTGGTTCCACCTGTCTGTAGGTATTTAAGTTTGTATGTAGTGGCTCATTTTGTATGAACATGAATAAGGGTACATAACCCGAAACGTTGTTCTATTCTATTGCCGTTTGCTATACTTGTGTCATGGAATAAAGAAAAAAAGATTGGAAATACTACAGTGGTGCTGCTGTGATTTTGTTCATTGGATGTTCTTCTAGGATAAAGGGAGGAATGGGAGGAATGGAACAAATGAATAGGTTCCATCTTGAAGGACAGTACACTACTTAAAAAATTGTTTGAAAATTCCCCTTTTCCGAAAACCACAACCCGATCGGTATAAAAAACCCCCCCCAGATCCTGTACCAGTATTAGAACTGAAACAATCACTCCCAGGTCTGAGAGGTCTCCTACGCAGTTTAAGGACATCTCTCCTTTTGTCTGATCTTCAGACAACCTTGAAAGCAGAGCCTGCCTCAGAGGAAAACATTTGAGCTTGAAACCAAACATAAGCGAAAACGGAAAGTCAGCCCCCTACAAGATCTAATCCCGGACCGGGGCATGTTCTCCATGCTGTCTTTGATTCAACAGCAGGCTGTGTGTTTTTTTTTTTTTAATAATTTTCGTCAAGCCAGGTCCCAACAATGTCTGCTCCTGGCAAGGAATCACAAAAACATAATTTATGTAAGAACTTACCTGATAAATTCATTTCTTTCATATTAGCAAGAGTCCATGAGCTAGTGACGTATGGGATATACATTCCTACCAGGAGGGGCAAAGTTTCCCAAACCTCAAAATGCCTATAAATACACCCCTCACCACACCCACAAATCAGTTTAACGAATAGCCAAGAAGTGGGGTGATAAGAAAAAAGTGCGAAGCATAAAATAAGGAATTGGAATAATTGTGCTTTATACAAAAAAATCATAACCACCACAAAAAGGGTGGGCCTCATGGACTCTTGCTAATATGAAAGAAATGAATTTATCAGGTAAGTTCTTACATAAATTATGTTTTCTTTCATGTAATTAGCAAGAGTCCATGAGCTAGTGACGTATGGGATAATGACTACCCAAGATGTGGATCTTCCACGCAAGAGTCACTAGAGAGGGAGGGATAAAATAAAGACAGCCAATTCCGCTGAAAAAAATCCACACCCAAAATAAAGTTTAAATCTTATAAAAAAAAACTGAAAATATAAGCAGAAGATTCAAACTGAAACAGCTGCCTGAAGTACTTTTCTACCAAAACTGCTTCAGAAGAAGAAAACACATCAAAATGGTAGAATTTAGTAAAAGTATGCAAAGAAGACCAAGTTGCTGCTTTGCAAATCTGATCAACCGAAGCTTCATTCCTAAACACCCAGGAAGTAGAAACTGACCTAGTAGAATGAGCTGTAATCCTTTGAGGCAGAGTTTTACCCGACTCGACATAAGCATGATGAATTAAAGATTTCAACCAAGATGCCAAAGAAATGGCAGAGGCCTTCTGACCTTTCCTAGAACCGGAAAAGATAACAAATAGACTAGAAGTCTTTCGGAAATTCTTAGTAGCTTCAACATAATATTTCAAAGCTCTAACTACATCCAAAGAATGCAATGATTTCTCCTTAGAATAGTAGTACGCTTAGCAAGAGTAGAGACAGCCCCATCAACCTTAGGGATTTTGTCCCAAAACTCTAATCTGTCAGATGGCACAGGATATAATTGCTTAAAACGTTTAGAAGGAGTAAATGAATTACCCAAATTATTCCATTCCCTGGAAATTACTTCAGAAATAGCACCAGGGACAGGAAAAACTTCTGGAATAACTACAGGAGATTTAAAAACCTTATCTAAACGTTTAGATTTAGTATCAAGAGGACCAGAATCCTCAATTTCTAATGCAATTAGGACTTCTTTAAGTAAAGAACGAATAAATTCCATTTTAAATAAATATGAAGATTTATCAGCATCAACCTCTGAGACAGAATCCTCTGAACCAGAAGAACCATTATCAGAATCAGAATGATGATGTTCATTTAAAAATTCATCTGAAAAATGAGAAGTTTTAAAAGACTTTTTACGTTTACTAGAGGAGGAATAACAGACATAGCCTTCTTAATGGATTTAGAAACAAAATCTCTTATGTTATCAGGAACACTCTGAGTATTAGATGTTGACGGAACAGCAACAGGTAATGTAACAGTACTAAAGGAAATATTATCTGCATTAACAAGTTTGTCATGACAAATAGTACAAACAACAGCTGGAGGAACAGATACCATAAGTTTACAGCAGATACACTTAGCTTTGGTAGCTCCAGCACCAGGCAGCGATTTTCCAGAAGTATCTTCTGACTCAGTTTCAACGTGGGACATCTTGCAATATGTAATAGAAAAAACAACATATAAAGCAAAATTGATCAAATTCCTTAAATGACAGTTTCAGGAATGGGAAAAAATGCCAGTGAACAAGCTTCTAGCAACCAGAAGCAATAAATAATGAGACTTAAATAATGTGGAGACAATAGTGACGCCCATATTTTTTTAGCGCAAAAAATGACGCCCACATTATTTGGCGCCAAAAATGACGCCCACATTATTTGGCGCCTAAATGCTTTTGGCGCAAAAATGACGCCACATCCGGAACTCCGACACTTTTGGCGCAAAAGAACGTCAAAAATGACGCAACTTCCGGCGACACGTATGACGCCGGAAACAGAAAAAAAAATTTTGCGCCAAAAAAGTCACGCCAAGAATGACGCAATAAAATGAAGCATTTTCAGCCCCCGCGAGCCTAACAGCCCACAGGGAAAAAGTCAAATTTTAAGGTAAGAAAAAAAATGATTTATTCATATGCATTATCCCAAATATGAAACGACTGTCTGAAATAAGGAATGTTGAACATCCTGAGTCAAGGCAAATAAATGTTTGAATACATATATTTAGAACTTTATAAAAAAAAGTGCCCAACCATAGCTTAGAGTGTCACAGAAAATAAGACTTACTTACCCCAGGACACTCATCTACATGTGTAGAAAGCCAAACCAGTACTGAAACGAGAATGAGAGAGGTAATGGTATATAAATAAGAGTATATCGTCGATCTGAAAAGGGAGGTAAGAGATGAATCTCTACGACCGATAACAGAGAACCTATGAAATAGACCCCGTAGAAGGAGATCATTGAATTCAAATAGGCAATACTCTCCTCACATCCCTCTGACATTCACTGCACGCTGAGAGGGAAACCGGGCTCCAACCTGCTGCAGAGCGCATATCAATGTAGAATCTAGCACAAACTTACTTCACCACCTCCATAGGAGGCAAAGTTTGTAAAACTGATTTGTGGGTGTGGTGAGGGGTGTATTTATAGGCATTTTGAGGTTTGGGAAACTTTGCCCCTCCTGGTAGGAATGTATATCCCATACGTCACTAGCTCATGGACTCTTGCTAATTACATGAAAGAAAAGCTTAGTTTTAGAGCATATATCCGTAAAACAAGGCTCTAACCATAAGGTTCCAAGAGCTGGAACAGTGCCACCTATGCTCCCAGTTTGATAACTGGAAGGGAAGAAATTGAAATAAAGGAATTAGCCAATGTGAAAACTTTATCCAATCCTGGATTTTATCCAGGGAAGCTACTGACTTCATAGCATTCGACAGCGCATCAAACCAATATGCCGTTACACTAATGACGGTAGCCAAGTACACAGATGGTTGCCATTGTAAACCCTGGTGGGTGTGCCCATTACTAAATTTCGTCTATAAGACTATCTCTAAGGTATAGAAGTCTCGTAGTGATTTAGTTGAAACTACTCCTTCCCCACCTAGGGATGTCGTCCAAGTTTTCAAGCCAGGCTTGCTGACCACTAGGGCCACTACAGCCAGCTGTCCTTAGCTGAGTCAGCTATGGGAAACTATCTTGTAAATATAGGGATGCCAAAGGTACCAATTCCATCTGAAACAGATTCTCAGTAAACATGGAACCTTTTAGAATAGCAACTCCACTAGCAATGCCTTTTTTTCTTTATTCCTCGTGGAAAAATATATATGCATCATAACCCCGAGTGAGTGTGAAGGAAGCACAGGGCACTGCATGAGTGGCCAAAAATTTCGACAGAAACTATAGGAGAAATTTGTGTGCCATTGTTAACAGACTCCCAACAGCAATCACCGTAGAGAGAGAGTAGGTTCAAAAAGAAAATAAATTTGAATAAATATTTAATACATTTTTCACTAGGAAATGATACTGTTCCTTTTGTGGCGTGGCATGGATTGACCAGTGTCAGACCCTAACAGCAATCGCTTTAGAGTATATATAATAAAAAATGGACACATAAGAAACAGTACTGTTTCTTTAAATGTTAAAATAACATCTTTGCGTGCTTTTTTTAGCATCCTATCACAAAGGATGAACTAACAAGCAACTGAAATCATAATAAAGATAACGTATAAAAAAAATAAAAAATTACTGTCCTTTAAATTTTTAAAGACCACATTGTTGTTTATTGTGTGCTTTTATCTTAAAATTGCAAACTGACATTTAATTAGTAAGCAAACATGTTCTGGACCAACTGAACCTCAGCTATTGTGCTGAAGGTGCCGTAAGTTATCACTATAACAATGTATTTAGGTCTAGCACTGAGCAGATTCATAGTAGTGTTAAACGCTCTACCCTCCGGTATCATAATGGAGGTAGAGAGCGCAGCTAACAAATGCTTGATCTAGCTCCGCCCCTCAGTGGGCGTGATAGTATTCCATCTCCAGCACTCTGATTGTACTGCATCCAGAGATGGGAGAATGAGCTCAAAAACGGCAGGAAGAAAACTCCGCCCATCATGGGCGTCAACCGTACTCAATCTCCGGTCGCCATTAAGATCTCATAGATCTGACACCGGGGGATATGACAAACAAGCCAAATGTATAAAAGTTTTAGTCGAGTATGCTACCGCATATCAGGTAGCTATCTCCTAATAAGACCTGGCTCTAAAAATTATCATGGCTAAATCCCCATAAATAATTTAGAGCCGCTTTTTTCTGTTGCCAGAAAATAAAGTTAGCTGTCTCCCGGTCGGCATATTTATGTTAAAACCGCTGGGAGTAAAATAACACTGATTCCATCCAGCCCGAGTGTCTGTATAACATAGCTCTCCTCAAGAAGAGACCACAGTCTCATCACAATAAAGACCCAATCTTTATCTTAGCCTTGACATGTGATTGTATGTAGTGTAGTGCCTCACTTTCTTCTGAGAGAATGATGTCCCCAGAAATAATAAAGTTAGCACTTACCTTGAATGCTGTGCAACAGCATGGCAGTACAGCAGGTGTAAGAGGTCTTTTCCTTCCCATAGCCCTGTGGAATAAGATAAGCCTGAGTAAATGTGCTTAGGCTATCTGGCTTAGGGCAAGCATAAATGTATAGGAGGGCGCAGTGAGAATTATGTCCCACCAGTTCCTACCAATAGCTCTACTGTAGAGACTGATATTGACTACGGCTACACCCCTAGAACAAAGTAGCACACTCTGGCACTACTTTAAAATAATAAACTCTTGATTGAAGAATCTATAACCACCTCTACTTTACCCTCTTCCTATCAATATGTAGGCAAAGAGAATGGTCTTGAGGTGGGAGGGAAGGGAGGAGATATATCTCTATATCTCTATATCTCTATATCTCTATATCTCTATATCTCTATATCTCTATCTATATATATCTATATCTATCTATATATATCTATATCTATCTATCTATATATATCTATATATATCTATATATATCTATATATATTAGGGTTGCACCGATACCATTTTTCTATGACTGAGTACAAGTACCGATACTTGTTTTCAAATACTCGCCGATACCAATTACCGATACTTTTTTTTTTATGTCATGTGACAGTTTACCAAGCACAATACAGACTAATTATTTAAGATTCCTTCTTTATAATTATAAAGGACTGTAATTCAAAAGACATGAAATAATAAAAAAGTTCACTGAACATGTTTATAAATAAAAAATATTACAGTAAAATATTAAATTTAAAGGGGTGATACAATTGGGTTGTAGGGCTGTTATATAACATCAATCTGACATTTGTATGGAGGTTCGACTAAGTTGAACAGTCTTCACTTTCCAAACTACTGCAATGTGCAGAAAGATATTTTTGGGGCCATTTAGCCAGAGCTGGAAATCCGTTTAATAACTGCCCAGTACTTCAGGGGTTTGTCTGAACGAGGTACAGGATCTCTCCTACAATAATACAAATAACAGCAATTTGTATTGTCAGAACAGTAGTAAACAATTTTAGTTTATTCTACACTCCAGTTTAAAATGAATGTGACATGCAGTTGAAAAAAACACCCACAAGATAGCATATGGGTAGGAAGTGAGGTATCGGTTTAAGTATTGGTGCATTTGCATGAGTACAAGTACTCATGCAAATACTTGGTATCGGTGCATCCCTAATACAGGGAGTGCAGAATTATTAGGGCAAATGAGTACTTTTGACCACATCATCCTCTTTTATGCATGTTGTCTTACTCCAAGCTGTATAGGCTCGAAAGCCTACTACCAATTAAGCATATTAGGTGATGTGAATCTCTGTAATGAGAAGGGGTGTGGTCTAATGACATCAACACCCTATATCAGGTGTGCATAATTATTAGGCAACTTCCTTTCCTTTGGCAAAATGGGTCAAAAGGACTTGACAGGCTCAGAAAAGTCAAAAATAGTGAGATATCTTGCAGAGGGATGCAGCACTCTTAAAATTGCAAAGCTTAAGAAGCGTGATCATCGAACAATCAAGCGTTTCATTCAAAATAGTCAACAGGGTCGCAAGAAGCGTGTGGAAAAACCAAGGCGCAAAATAACTGCCCATGAACTGAGAAAAGTCAAGCGTGCAGCTGCCAAGCTGCCACTTGCCACCAGTTTGGCCATATTTCAGAGCTGCAACATCACTGGAGTGCCCAAAAGCACAAGGTGTGCAATACTCAGAGACATGGCCAAGGTAAGAAAGGCTGAAAGACGACCACCACTGAACAAGACACACAAGCTGAAACGTCAAGACTGGGCCAAGAAATAGCTCAAGACTGATTTTTCTAAGATTTTATGGCTGATGAAATGAGTCTTGATGGGCCAGATGGATGGGCCAGTGGCTGGATGGTAAAAGGGTAGAGAGCTCCAGCTCCGACTCAGACGCCAGCAAGGTGGAGGTGGAGTACTGGTTTGGGCTGGTATCATCAAAGATGAGCTTGTGGGGCCTTTTTCGGGTTGAGGAGGAGTCAAGCTCAACTCCCAGTCCTACTGCCGAGTTTCTGGAAGACACCTTCTTCAAGCAGGGGTACAGGAAGAAGTCTGCATCCTTCAAGAAAAAACATGATTTTCATGCAGGACAATGCTCCACACGCGTCCAAGTACTCCACAGCGTGGCTGGCAAGAAAGGGGTATAAAGAAAGAAAATCTAATGACATGGCCTCCTTGTTCACCTGATCTGAACCCCATTGAGAACCTGTGGTCCATCATCAAATGTGAGATTTACAAGGAGGGAAAACAGTACACCTCTCTGACAGTGTCTGGGAGGCTGTGGGTTGCTGCTGCATCGCAATGTTGATGGTTAACAGATCAAAACACTGACAGAAATCCATGGATGGCAGGCTTTTGAGTGTCCTTGCAAAGAAAGGTGGCTATATTGGTCACTGATTTGTTTTTGTTTTGGAATGTCAGAAATGTATATTTGTGAATGTTGAGATGTTATATTGGTTTCACTGGTAAAAAACAATTTATGCTTACCTGATAATTCCTTTCTCCTGTAGTGTAGTCAGTCCACGGGTCATCATTACTTATGGGATATTAACTCCTCCCCAACAGGAAGTGCAAGAGGATCACCCAAGCAGAGCTGCTATATAGCTCCTCCCCTCTACGTCACACCCAGTCATTCGACCGAGAACCAAACGAGAAAGGAGAAACTATAGGGGTGCAGTGGTGACAGGAGTATAATTTAAAAATTTAGACCTGCCTTAAAAAACAGGGCGGGCCGTGGACTGACTACACTACAGGAGAATGAATTTATCAGGTAAGCATAAATTATGTTTTCTCCTGTAGTGTAGTCAGTCCACGGGTCATCATTACTTATGGGATACCAATACCAAAGCTAAGTACACGGATGACGGGAGGGACAGGCAGGATCTCTATACGGAAGGAACCACTGCCTGAAGAACCTTTCTCCCAAAAACAGCCTCCGAAGAAGCAAAAGTGTCAAATTTGTAAAATTTGGAAAAAAGTATGAAGAGAAGACCAAGTTGCAGCCTTGCAAATCTGTTCAACAGAGGCCTCGTTCTTAAAGGCCCAAGTGGAAGCCACAGCTCTAGTAGAATGAGCTGTAATCCTTTCAGGAGGTTGCTGTCCAGCAGTCTCATAGGCTAAGCGTATTATGCTACGAAGCCAAAAGGATAGAGAGGTAGCAGATGCTTTTTTAACCTCTCCTCTGTCCAGAATAAACGACAAACAGGGAAGAAGTTTGTCGAAATTCTTTAGTTGCCTGTAAATAAAATTTCAGGGCACGGACTACATCTAGATTGTGCAGGAGTAGTTCCTTCTTTGAAGAAGGGTTAGGACACAATGATGGAACAACAATCTCTTGATTGATATTCTTGTTAGTGACTACCTTAGGTAAGAACCCAGGTTTAGTACGCAGAACTACCTTATCTGAATGAAAAATCAGATACGGAGAATCACAATGTAAGGCTGATAATTCAGAGACTCTACGAGCCGAGGAAATAGCCACTAAAAACAGAACTTTCCAAGATAACAGCTGGATATCAATGGAGTGAAGGGGTTCAAACGGAACACCCTGTAAAACGTTAAGAACTAAGTTTAAGCTCCACGGCGGAGCAACAGTTTTAAACACAGGCTTAATCCTGGCCAAAGCCTGACAAAAAGCCTGAACGTCTGGAACTTCTGACAGACGCTTGTGTAAAAGGATGGACAGAGCTGAGATCTGTCCCTTTAACGAACTAGCAGATAAACCCTTTTCTAAACCTTCTTGTAGAAAAGACAATATCCTAGGAATCCTAACCTTACTCCATGAGTAACCCTTGGATTCGCACCAGTGTAAGTATTTACGCCATATCTTATGGTAAATTTTCCTGGTAACAGGTTTCCTAGCCTGTATTAAGGTATTAATTACTGACTCCGAAAATCCACGCTTTGATAAAATTAAGCGTTCAATTTCCATGCAGTCAGCTTCAGAGAAATTAGGTTTTGATGTTTGAAAGGACCCTGAATTAGAAGGTCCTGTCTCAGAGGCAGAGACCAAGGTGGACAGGATGACATGTCCACTAGATCTGCATACCAGGTCCTGCGTGGCCACGCAGGCGCTATTAGAATCACTGATGCTTTCTCCTGTTTGATCCTGGCAAGCAAACGAGGAAGCATCGGGAAGGGTGGAAACACATAAGCCATCCTGAAGGTCCAAGGTGCTGTCAAGGCATCTATCAGGACCGCTCCCGGGTCCCTGGACCTGGACCCGTAACGAGGAACCTTGGCGTTCCGGCGAGACGCCATTAGATCCATATCTGGTTTGCCCCAACGTCGAAGTATTTGGGCAAAGACCTCCGGATGAAGTTCCCACTCCCCCGGATGAAAAGTCTGGCGACTTAGGATATCTGCCTCCCAGTTGTCCACTCCTGGGATGTGGATCGCTGACAGGTGGCAAGAGTGAGACTCTGCCCAGCGAATTATCTTTGATACTTCCATCATCGCTAAGGAACTTCTTGTCCCTCCCTGATGGTTGATGTAAGCCACAGTCGTGATGTTGTCCGACTGAAACCTGATAAACCTCAGAGTTGCTAACTGAGGCCAAGCCAGAAGGGCATTGAGAACTGCTCTCAATTCCGAATGTTTATTGGAAGGAGACTCTCCTCTTGAGTCCATGATCCCTGAGCCTTCAGGGAATTCCAGACAGCGCCCCAACCTAGTAGGCTGGCGTCTGTTGTTACAATTGTCCAGTCTGGCCTGCTGAAGGGCATCCCCCTGGACAGATGTGGCCGAGAAAGCCACCATAGAAGAGAATCTCTGGTCTCCTGATCCAGATTCAGCGTAGGGGACAAATCTGAGTAATCCCCATTCCACTGACTTAGCATGCACAATTGCAGCGGACTGAGGTGCAGGCGTGCAAAAGGAACTATGTCCATTGCCGCTACCATTAAGCCGATTACCTCCATGCATTGAGCCACTGACGGGTGTTGAATGGAATGAAGGGCACGGCAAGCATTTAGAAGCTTTGTTAACCTGTCCTCTGTCAGGTAAATTTTCATTTCTACAGAATCTATAAGAGTCCCCAAGAAGGGAACTCTTGTGAGTGGTAAGAGAGAACTCTTCTCCTCGTTTACTTTCCACCCATGTGACCTTAGAAATGCCAGTACTAACTCTGTATGAGACTTGGCAGTTTGAAAGCTTGACGCTTGTATCAGAATGTCGTCTAGGTACGGAGCTACCGAAATTCCTCGCGGTCTTAGTACCGCCAGAAGAGAGCCCAGAACCTTTGTAAAGATTCTTGGAGCCGTAGCCAACCCGAAGGGAAGAGCTACAAACTGGTAATGCTTGTCTAGGAAGGCAAACCTTAGATACCGGTAATGTTCTCTGTGAATCGGTATGTGAAGGTAAGCATCCTTTAAATCCACTGTGGTCATGTACTGACCTCTTTGGATCATGGGTAAGATTGTCCGAATAGTTTCCATCTTGAATGATGGAACTCTTAGGAAGTTGTTTAGGATCTTTAAATCCAATATTGGTCTGAAGGTTCCCTCTTTTTTGGGAACCACAAACAGATTTGAGTAAAACCCTTGTCCGTGTTCCGACCGCGGAACTGGATGGATCACTCCCATTAGTAAAAGGTCTTGTACACAGCGTAGAAACGCCTCTTTCTTTATCTGGTTTGTTGACAACCTTGAAAGGTGAAATCTCCCTTGTGGAGGAGAAGCTTTGAAGTCCAGAAGATATCCCTGAGATATGATCTCCAACGCCCAGGGATCCTGGACATCTCTTGCCCAAGCCTGGGCGAAGAGAGAGAGTCTGCCCCCCACTAGATCCGTTTACCGGGATCGGGGGCCCTCACTTCATGCTGTCTTAGGGGCAGCAGCAGGCTTTCTGGCCTGTTTGCCCTTGTTCCAGGCCTGGCTAGGTTTCCAGCCTTGTCTGTAGCGAGCAACAGCTCCTTCCTGTTTTGGAGCAGAGGAAGTTGAAGCTGCTCCTGCCTTGAAGTTACGAAAGGCACGAAAATTAGACCGTCTAGCCCTGGGTTTGGCTCTGTCTTGAGGCAGGGCATGGCCTTTACCTCCCGTAATATCAGCGATAATTTATTTCAAACCGGGCCCGAATAAAGTCTGCCCCTTGAAAGGTATGTTAAGTAGTTTCGATTAGAAGTTACATCAGCTGACCAGGATTTTAGCCACAGCGCTCTGCGTGCCTGAATGGCGAATCCGGAATTCTTAGCCGTAAGTTTAGTTAAATGTACTACGGCATCAGAAATAAATGAATTAGCTAGCTTAAGGGTTTTAAGCTTAAGTGAAATCTCATCTAATGTCGCTGAGTCAAGGGTCTCTTCCAGAGACTCAAACCAAAATGCTGCCGCAGCCGTGACAGGCGCAATGCATGCAAGGGGTTGTAATATAAAACCTTGTTGAACAACCATTTTCTTAAGGTAACCCTCTAACTTTTTATCCATTGGATCTGAAAAGGCACAGCTATCCTCCACCGGGATAGTGGTACGCTTAGCTAAAGTAGAAACTGCTCCCTCCACCTTAGGGACCGTTTGCCATAAGTCCCGTGTGGTGGCGTCTATTGGAAACATTTTTCTGAATATAGGAGGGGGTGAGAAAGGCACACCGGGTCTGTCCCACTCCTTAGTAATAATTTCAGTAAGTCTCTTAGGTATAGGAAAAACGTCAGTACTTGTCGGTACCGCAAAATATTTATCCAACCTACACATTTTCTCTGGGATTGCAACTGTGTTACAATCATTCAGAGCCGCTAACACCTCCCCCAGCAATACACGGAGGTTTTCTAGCTTAAACTTAAAATTTGAAATGTCTGAATCCAATTTATTTGGATCAGATCCGTCACCCGCAGAATGAAGCTCTCTGTCCTCATGCTCTGCAAATTGTGACGCAGTATCAGACATGGCCCTAGCATTATCAGTATACTCTGTTCTAATCCCAGAGTGATCTCGTTTACCTCTAAGTTCTGGCAATTTAGACAAAACTTCAGTCATAACATTAGCCATGTCTTGTAAAGTGATTTGTAATGGCCGCCCTGATGTACTTGGCGTTACAATATCACGTACCTCCTGAGCGGGAGATGCAGGTACTGACACGTGAGGCAAGTTAGTCGGCATAACTTCCCCCTCGTTGTCTGGTGAATGTTGCTTAACATGTACAGATTGACTTTTATTTAAAGTAGCATCAATGCAATTAGTACATAAATTTCTATTGGGCTCCACCTTGGCTTTTGAACATATTGCACAAAGAGATTCCTCTGTGTCAGACATGTTTAAACAAACTAGCAATTAGACTAGCAAGCTTGGAAATACTTTTCAACTAAATTTACAAGCAATATGTAAAAACGTTACTGTGCCTTTAAGAAGCACACAAAAAAAAACTAACAGTTGAATAACAATGAACCGGATTATTTATAGAAACCAAATTTAGCAAAGGATTGCACTCATTAGCAATGGATGATTAACCCTTAATATCAGAAAAAAACGTATAACAATTGACAATATAAGCGTTTTTATCACAGTCAAGCACAGTCTCAGTTCTGCTGTGAGTGATTACCTCCCTCAAAACTAGTTTTGAAGACCCCTGAGCTCTGTGGAGACGTCCTGGATCATACAGGGAGAAAAAGACAGACTGACTGAATTTCTGATGCGTAGTAAAAGTGCCAAAATAGGCCCCTCCCACTCACACTATAACAGTGAGGGAAGCTCAGTAAACTGTTTTAATTTAAAACAAACGACAGCCATGTGGAAAATAAAGCCCAAAACAATTTTCACCAAGTACCTCAGATAATTAAACGATTTAACATGCCAGTAAACGTTTAAAATCTAATATATGAAATGTCATTAAAAAGCCTGCTGCTAGTCGCTCACACTGCAAGTTAGGCTAAAAGTTATATGCATACAGTATTTTCCCAGTGAAGTGCCATTCCCCAGAAATACTTAAGTGTTAACATATATACATATCAGCCTGATACCAGTTGCTACTACTGCATTTAAGGCTGTACTTACATTATATCGGTATTAG
This sequence comes from Bombina bombina, assembly GCF_027579735.1. Taxonomy (NCBI): domain Eukaryota; kingdom Metazoa; phylum Chordata; class Amphibia; order Anura; family Bombinatoridae; genus Bombina; species Bombina bombina. Next base: position 212,289,739 of record NC_069505.1, read on the forward strand.
CAGTATTTTCTCAGTCAATTCCATTCCTTAGAAAATAATATACTGCAACATACCTCTTTGCAGGTGAACCTGCCCGCTGTCCCCTGATCTGAAGTTACCTTACTCCTCAGAATGGCCGAGAACAGCAAACGGATCTTAGTTACGTCCGCTAAGATCATATACAAAAACTCAGGTAGATTCTTCTTCAAATTCTGCCTGAGAAGGAAACTCCGGTGTCGTTTAAAATAACAAACTTTTGATTGAAGATATAAAAAACTAAGTTTAATCACCACAGTCCTCTCACACATCCTATCTATTAGTTGGGTGCAAGAGAATGACTGGGTGTGACGTAGAGGGGAGGAGCTATATAGCAGCTCTGCTTGGGTGATCCTCTTGCACTTCCTGTTGGGGAGGAGTTAATATCCCATAAGTAATGATGACCCGTGGACTGACTACACTTAACAGGAGAAATAAATAATTGAAATGGGTATATATTTCTTTTTTGTTAAGTTGCCGAATAATTATGCACAGTAATAGTCACCTGCACACACAGATATCCCCCTAAAATAGCTAAAACTAAAAACAAACTAAAAACTACTTCCAAAAATATTCAGCTTTGATATTAATGAGTTTTTGGGTTCATTGAGAACATGGTTGTTCAATAATAAAATTAATCCTCAAAAATACAACTTGCCAAATAATTCTGCACTCCCTACACACACACACAGCTCTGCTGACCAGGAGGCGAAATCCATGGACTCATCGTGTCTTTAAAAAGAAAAAAAAAAGTTTCCAATTTACTTCTATTATCAAATTTGCTTCTTTCCCATGATATCCTTAGTATAGGAAATACATAGGTAGGCATCTGGAATACTACATAGCAGGAAATAGTGCTGCCACCTAGTGCTCTTACAAAAAGTGCTCCAGAAATTGGCAGCTCCTAAGCATACATACCTGCTTTTCAACCAAAGAAGCAAACCCCTCTAATTCTATTTAAGATTGCAGGCACTATCTGAATCTTAGGAATGCAAATTTATACTTCTAAAAAATAGGGAACAAGAATCTATGTACACTTGTAAAATTGCTTTTTTTTTTAAACTAACATTTCAAAAAGCACAGCAAACATTTTTGTCCCACTGTGGTCACTTGTTAACCCCTCCCAAGTAAAGCAAAACAAAAGCATAATTTATGCTTACCTGATAAATTTATTTCTCTTGTGGTGTATCCAGTCCACGGATCATCCATTACTTGTGGGATATTCTCCTTCCCAACAGGAAGCTGCAAGAGGATCACCCACAGCAGAGCTGTCTATATAGCTCCTCCCCTGCCACTACCAGTCATTCGACCGAAGACAAGCAAGAGAAAGGAGAAACTATAGGGTGCAGTGGTGACTAGTTTAAAAATAAAAAACACCTGCCTTAAAATGACAGGGTGGGCCGTGGACTGGATACACCACAAGAGAAATAAATTTATCAGGTAAGCATAACTTATGTTTTCTCCTGTAAGGTGTATCCAGTCCACGGATCATCCATTACTTGTGGGATACCAATACCAAAGCTATAGGACACGGATGAAGGGAGGGACAAGGCAGGCGCTTTAACGGAAGGCACCACTGCCTGCAAGACCTTTCTCCCAAAAATAGCCTCAGAAGAAGCAAAAGTATAAAATTTATAGAACTTTGAAAAAGTATGAAGCGAAGACCAAGTCGCCGCCTTACAAATCTGTTCAACAGAAGCCTCATTTTTAAAAGCCCATGTGGAAGCTACCGCTCTAGTAGAATGAGCTGTAATCCTTTCAGGAGGCTGCTGGCCAGCAGTCTCATAAGCTAAGCGTATTATACTCCTTAACCAAAAAGAAAGAGAGGTTGCAGAAGCCTTTTGGCCTCTCCTCTGTCCAGAGTAGACAACAAACAATGCAGATGTTTGACGAAAATCTTTAGTAGCTTGTAAATAAAACTTTAAAGCACGAACCACGTCAAGATTGTGTAAAAGACGTTCCTTCTTTAAAGAAGGATTAGGACACAGTGACGGTACAACAATCTCCTAATTGATATTTTTATTAGATACCACCTTAGGTAAAAAACCAGGTTTGGTACCCTTGAAGAACCTTAAGAACTAAATTTAAACTCCAAGGCAGAGCAACAGGTTTAAACACAGGCTTGATTCTGACTAAAGCCTGACAAAACACCTGCACGTCTGGAACCTCAGCCAGACGTTTGTGCAAAAGAATAGACAGAGCAGAAATCTGTCCCTTTAAGGAACTCGCTGACAAACCCTTCTCCAATCCTTCTTGGAGAAAAGATAATATCCTAGGAATCCTGACCTTACTCCATGAGTAACCCTTTATTCACACCAATGAAGATATTTACACCATATCTTATGATAGATTTTCCTGGTGACAGGCTTTCGCGCCTGTATTAAGGTATCAATGACCGACTCTGAGAAACCACGCTTTGATAAAATCAAGCGTTCAATCTCCAAGCCGTCAGCCGCAGAGAAATTAGATTTGGATGGTTGAAAGGACCCTGAAGTAGAAGGTCCTGCCTCAGAGGCAGAGTCCATGGTGGAAAGGACGACATGTCCACCAGATCTGCATACCAAGTCCTGCGTGGCCACGCAGGTGCTATCAAAATTACAGATGCTCTCTCCTGTTTAATCTTGGCAATCAGACGAGGGAGCAGAGGAAACGGTGGAAACACATAAGCCAGGTTGAAGGACCAAGGCGCTGCTAGAGCATCTATCAGCGCTGCCTTGGGATCCCTGGACCTGGATCCGTAACAAGGAAGCTTAGCGTTCTGGCGAGACGCCATGAGATCCAGTTCTGGATTGCCCCAACGTTGAATCAATTGTCCCCCGGATGAAAAGTCTGACGACTTAGAAAATCTGCCTCCCAGTTCTCTACTCCTGGGATATGGATAGCTGATAGATGGCAAGAGTGAATCTCTGCCCATTTAATTATCTTTGAAACCTCCAACATCGCTAGGGAACTCCTTGTTCCCCCTTGATGGTTGATGTAAGCTACAGTCGTGATGTTGTCCGACTGAAATCTGATGAACCTCACTGCCGTTAGCCGAGGCCAAGCCTGAAGAGCATTGAATATCGCTCTTAGTTCCAGAATGTTTATTGGAAGGAGTGCCTCCTCCTGAGTCCACGACCCCTGAGCCTTCAGAGTTCCAGACTGCACCCCAGCCCAGAAGGCTGGCATCTGTTACTATTGTCCAATCTGGCCTGTGGAAGGTCATACCTTTGGACAGATGGACCCGAGATAGCCACCAGAGAAGAGAATCCCTGGTCTCTTGATCCAGATTTAGTAGAGGGGACAAATCTGTGTAATCCCCATTCCACTGACTGAGCATGCTATGTCCATTACCGCTACCATTAAGCCGATTACTTCCATACACTGAGCCACCAAAGGGCGAGAAGTATAATAAAGAACACGGCAGGAATTTAGAGGTTTTGACAACCCGTCCTCTGTCAGGTAAATCCTCATTTCTACAGAATCTATCAGAGTTCCCAGGAAGGAAACTCTTGTGAGAGGGGATAGAGAACCCTTTTCTTTGTTCACTTTCCACCCATGAGACCTCAGGAACGCCTGAACAATGTCCGTATGGGACTTGGCAATTTGGAAATTTGACGCCTGTATCAGAATGTCTTCTAAGTAAGGGGCTACTATGCCCCGCTGCCTTAGGACCGCCAGAAGTGACCCCAGAACCTTCGTAAAGATTCTTGGAGCCGTAGCTAACCCAAAAGGGAAGAGCCACAAACTGGTAATGCCTGTCTAGGAAGGCGAACCTGAGAAACCGATGATCTTTGTGTATCGGAATGTGAAGATAAGCATCCTTTAAGTCCACGGTAGTCATGTATTGACCCTCCTGGATCATAGGTAGGATGGTACGAATAGTCTCCATCTTGAAAGATGGGACCCTGAGAAATTTGTTTAGGATCATGAGATCTAAGATTGGTCTGAAGGTTCCCTCTTTCTTGGGAACCACAAAGAGATTTGAATAGAAGCCTTGCCCCTGTTCCTCCTTTGGAACTGGGTGGATCACTCCCATAACTAGGAGGTCTTGAACACAATGTAAGAATGCCTCTCTCTTTATCTGGTCTGCAGATAATTGTGAGAGGTGAAATCTTTTTGGGGAAGAAGCTTTGAAGTCCAGAAGATATCCCTGGGACACAATTTCCAACGCCCAGGGATGCTGGACATCTCTTGCCCAAGCCTGGGCGAAGAGAGAAAGTCTGCCCCCTACTAGATCCGTTACCGGATCGGGGGCTGATCTTTCATGCTGTCTTAGAGGCAGCAGCAGGCTTCTTGGCCTGCTTACCTTTGTTCCAGGCCTGGTTAGGTCTCCAGACCGGCTTGAACTGGGCAAAATTTCCCTCTTGTTTTGCATTAGAGGGAGTTGATGCCGCGCTCGTCTTAAAGTTTCGAAAGGCACGAAAATTAGTTTGTTTGGTCCTTAATTTATTAGACCTATCCTGAGGAAGGGCATGACCTTTTCCTCCAGTAATATCAGAAATGATCTCCTTCAGTCCAGGCCCGAATAGGGTCTGCCCTTTGAAGGGAATGTTGAGAAGCTTAGACTTTGAAGTAACGTCAGCTGACCAGGATTTAAGTCATTGCGCCCTACGCGCCTGTATAGCAAAACCTGAGTTCTTAGCCGCTAGTTTGGTTAAATGAACAACGGCGTCAGAAACAAATGAATTGGCTAGCTTAAGCGCTTTAAGCTTGTCAAGTATATCATCCAATGGAGTTTCTACCTGTAACGCCTCTTCCAGAGACTCAAACCAGAAGGCTGCAGCAGCAGTGACCGGGGAAATGCATGCAAGAGGCTGGAGAATAAAACCTTGTTGAATAAACATTTTCTTAAGGTAACCCTCTAACTTTTTATCCATTGGATCTAGGAAAGCACAACTGTCCTCGACGGGAATAGTTGTACGCTTAGCTAGGGTAGAAACTGCTCCCTCCACCTTAGGGACCGTTTGCCATAAGTCCCGTGTAGCAGCATCTATTGGAAACATTTTCTTAAAAATAGGAGGGGGAGAGAACGGTACACCTGGTCTATCCCATTCCTTAGTAATAATTTCTGAAAACCTTTTAGGTATTGGAAAAACATCAGTGTTAACAGGCACTGCATAGTATTTATCCAATCTACACAATTTCTCTGGCAATATAATGGTGTTACAGTCATCCAGAGTAGCTAAAACCTCCCTGAGAAACACGCAGAGGTGTTCAAGCTTAAATTTAAATGTAGACATATCAGAATCAGGTTGAAGCATCTTCCCTGGGTCAGAAAAATCACCCACAGAAAGAAGCTCTCCTGCCTCAGCTTCTGCATATTGTGAGGGGATATCAGACATAGCTACTAAAGCGTCAGAGAGCTCTGTATTTTTTCTAGTCCCAGAGCTGTCTCGCTTTCCTTGTAACCCTGGTAGTTTGGACAATACCGATGTAAGGGTATGATCCATAACTGCCGCCATGTCTTGTAAAGTAAACGCCATGGGCGCGCTAGATGTACTTGGCGCCACTTGAGCGGGAGTCAAAGGTTCTGACACGTGGGGCGAGTTAGTCGGCATAACTTCCCCCTTGTCAATTTCCTCTGGTGATAAATCTTTTAAAGACAGAATATGATCTTTATAACAAAGTAAAATCAGTACATTTGGTACACATTCTAAGAGGGGGTTCCACAATGGCTTCTAAACATAATGAACAAGGAGTTTCCTCTATGTCAGACATGTTTAACAGACTAGCAATGAGACCAGCAAGCTTGGAAAACACTTTGATAAATGTAAACAAGCAAAAAATAAAAACGGTACTGTGCCTTAAAGAGAAACAAATTTTGTCAGAAATTGAAAAACAGTGATAAAAAGCAGTAAATCTTACGAAATTTTAACAGTGTGTATAATAGACTGAAATAGCAAATGGATGATTAACCCCTTAGTTTCAAAACTGGATAAAAAAAAAAGAAACGTTTTTTTAACAGTCACAACAAACTGCCACAGCTCTGCTGTGGCCCTACCTGCTCATACGACTTTTGAAGGCACAAAAACCCTTTGTAGAGGTCCTAAGTGTTCAGGGGACTCCTTCAGGGAAGCTGGAAGTCTCAAGCTGCAAAAACTACTGCACGATTTAGGCCTGAAATTAGGCCCCTCCCAACCTGTACTCACAGTGAGAGGGCCATAAAAACTATCCCGAGGCAAAATCTAGCCAGCAAAGTGGAAAAACTGGGCCCCAATAAAGTTTTATAACCAATATGTAGAAAAAAAACGTTTAA
>NC_069505.1:212300991-212390991 GCF_027579735.1 Bombina bombina
GACGCATGCAGGGTTTAGCCGAATTCATTTCCTTTTTTAATAGATTGCATATATAGATGTTTCATCCACACAGTTCAATCAAACTCTTTAAGAGTAGAGCTTCAGGTCCAATTTCACATGCTTCAGAAGAAATGGTTTCCATCTCAGTGCTTAACATTTACTGTTTTGTATCCAAATTCATTGAGTACATTTAGAACTTTAAGAAAGAAAAGAAAACAAAAATAAAAAGGACACAGAGGGTGTTGCCAATTGTAGCAGCAATGAAATATTACCCATTTGTACATAACCAAATTCAAGTCACAATCAGGGGGTGAATTCTCCAAGAAGTCACCAGATAAAAAACAGCTAGTTCATTTTAAATTATTCATTAGACTTGAATCTGTCCCTAGTTCATCCCTTATTCTTATGTATAAACAGCAAATAGGGTGAGCAGGATACTTTCATTATAAAAGTGCTGTTCATTTACATGTGTAGTGCTACAAGTGTTCGACATTCTACTTTAGGAACAGTCAAATATATTTGGAAATGGAAATTGCCTCAGTAAGGCTATTACATTGCCTCAATGTTACAATAAAAGAATGGTCACCCGAGGCAAGAAATATGGCAAATGCTAGTACACTAAAATTTGTAAAGTAAAATATGAATTGGCCCTCGTGTACTTTAAGATATTAAATAGTCCCGCTGTCCATATTTATGGTTTATTTTTCTGCAGAAAAACAAAGCTGCCTTCATGACATCTCCCCTCAGGCTTCAGATTTCCTCAGTGTGTTTTTGAAGCTTGGAAGCCGAGCTCTTACTACCTTCAAAGGAAAAAAATAATAAACCCTTTGCTGTCCCTGGGCCAGGTTGCACGATCAGGTCTCTCACTTTCCAGATTCCGACATATGATCGCAAAGTTATAAGTACGCTAGCGTGATCTTCAGATAACATTAACCAGTTCTGGAACCACTAGTGGGAGGAACACAAGCTTTTTTTTTCACTACAAATCAGTCACACGTTAGCAGGAAAGGAAATGAGAGCTCAATTCATTCCTGGGGCAGGGCCTCCGAAATTGAATGAACTTGGCACAACTGGAGCATTGAACTTGTAGCCACCATGTTTCTCAATCATTTTGGATTCTGCAATAAAGCAACAAAAGGTCAAGAGCATTGCAGGTGCAAACAGATCAGAACAGTTAGACAAAGAAAGCTGCAAACTAACACGGCATAGATAGAAGCATCAAGCTTAAAAAGGACATCAGAGGAAAGTGAAAGCAAAACAAACTGATATATAGCGAACGTTATGGAACTTAATGGGTACAAATCAAGTACTTTAATGTGTTACTGAGAAAAACAGCGTGTCTATATATTTATTTTTTTTAAAAAACAAATAGCGGTTATCTAAAAACTTAGACCACTTTATTTGGTTAGTAGCAGTCAAATGCACACGGTACTACTATAAGGATTAAACCTACCATGAGCTGCCTGCCTCTGATCTGCCAATGTTGCAATGTCTTGTAGCTGTTTCCCTTGTTCTTCGTTGAGTCCTTGAGTAAGCGCCTGATACCATACAGGATCACGACTTTGAAGTTCTGACACAAAAACATAATCACAACATTTATAAACTTGTCACCGTTACAAAATCAATAACTATAGTGAGAAAAAAAATTAAGCATTGGAGAATATCTGGCCCTTTATTTTTCTACTGATTTACCAAGCCTAGACCACTGATATTCTGCTACACTGAGCTGTGAAATGGTGCGCTTGAGGACCAGGTGTTATGCGCTGTGAAGTTACTCTGTGTCAGTATTGGCTGGGATCTGAGCATTGTGCACACTGTAGAGAGGTACAAGAAGGCATCAGGAGTTTCATGGCATAATGCTAGGGTTAGAGTGGCTCCAGGAAAAAAAAAGGCACAGAACATGATTACTCCCATCTGCAATGCCACTACACCACGATGAATATCCGAGTATACATGACCTAATATTGCTGAGACAAAATTTGCAGTATTGTTGCTACAGCCATTGTTTGCAGATCACTAATACTGAAGTTAGTTTCTCAGTAACCCTTTATAGACTAGAAAAGGATCTGTTTTAGAGTGCAGAGTGTTCAGGATGGCATGGAATGTCCCAACGTCGTTTGGTTTAAAAAAAAAAAAGTTGGCAATTTACTTTAATCAAATTTGCTTCATTGTCATGTTATTCTTTATTGAAGAGATACCTAGATAGGTAGTGTGCACATGTCTGAAGCACTACATGACAGGAATTAGTGCTGCCATCTAGTGCTCCAGCTAATGTATAACATTTCAAAACCGCTGCCATATAGTGCTCCAGACACGTGCACGCTCCCGCTTTTCAGCTAAAGTTGCCAAGAAAATGAACATTTTTATAATAGAAGTAAATTAGAAAGTTGTTTAAATTAGCATGCGCTATTTGAATCATTAAGAACGTTTTGGGTTACATGTTCCTTTAATAGGGGCCACTTACTTTGAAATATAGCTTTAAATATTTGATATTCATCAACAGGGGTGTCCTCGTCATCAATAAGCGTTGTATAGCCCTCTAGCGCAGTCTCTTCAGCATCATCTTCCTCCCAATCTTCATCGTCCCCATCTTCTCCAGCCTGTTTTGCTAGTAGTTCCAAGTATTCTTGCCCATCTTCATCAATGTCATCCTCGTCGCTTCCTAATTCTGAAGTAAATAAGATGGGTGAGAAAGGAGCAAATTCTGTTTTAAAGGGACAGTGTAATGTAAAATAGTTTTTCCCTTAAATGACCACAGCACTTTTCTATTTTCTGTCCATTTGGGACCAAGGCTATTTTTACATTTTTGTGGTGTTTGTGTTTAACTGTAATTTTCCTCTTACTCATTTACTGTACCCACACATACCGTTTATATACTCATTACTGTACCCACACATTATATACCGTTTTTCTTGCCATTAAATGGACTTTCTAAAGATACCAATTTTCATCATCTTATATTTTATAAATTAAATTTATAGTAAATTATGAGGGGGGGAAAAAAACCACACTTTCTAACTTTGACCCCCAAAATCTGTTACATCTACAACCACCAAAAAAACACCCATGCAGAATAGTTTCTAAATTTTGTCCTGAGTTTAGAAATACCCAATGTTTACATGTTCTTTGCTTTTTTTGCAAGTTATAGGGCAATAAATACAAGCAGCACTTTGCTATTTCCAAACACTGGAACACCGATATCTGTCAGGAATCCCTGAATAATTCTTGACATGTATATATACATTTATTAGAAGACATCCCAAAGTATTGATCTAGGCCCATTTTGGTATATTTCATGCCACCATTTCACCGCCAAATGCGATCAAATAAAAAAAACACGTTCACTTTTTCACAAACTTTAGGTTTCTCACTGAAAATATTTACAAACAGCTTGTGCAATTATGACACAAATGGTTGTAAATGCTTCTCTGGGATCCCCTTTGTTCAGAAAACATAATTTATGTAAGAACTTACCTGATAAATTCATTTCTTTCATATTAACAAGAGTCCATGAGCTAGTGACGTATGGGATATACATTCCTACCAGGAGGGGCAAAGTTTCCCAAACCTCAAAATGCCCATAAATACACCCCTCACCACACCCACAAATCAGTTTAACGAATAGCCAAGAAGTGGGGTGATAAGAAAAAAAGTGCGAAGCATATAAAATAAGGAATTGGAATAATTGTGCTTTATACAAAAAAAATCATAACCACCACAAAAAAGGGTGGGCCTCATGGACTCTTGTTAATATGAAAGAAATGAATTTATCAGGTAAGTTCTTACATAAATTATGTTTTCTTTCATGTAATTAACAAGAGTCCATGAGCTAGTGACGTATGGGATAATGACTACCCAAGATGTGGATCTTTCCACACAAGAGTCACTAGAGAGGGAGGGATAAAATAAAGACAGCCAATTCCTGCTGAAAAAAATCCACACCCAAAATAAAGTTTAACGAAAAACATAAGCAGAAGATTCAAACTGAAACCGCTGCCTGAAGAACTTTTCTACCAAAAACTGCTTCAGAAGAAGAAAATACATCAAAATGGTAGAATTTAGTAAAAGTATGCAAAGAGGACCAAGTTGCTGCTTTGCAGATCTGGTCAACCGAAGCTTCATTCCTAAACGCCCAGGAAGTAGATACTGACCTAGTAGAATGAGCTGTAATTTTCTGAGGCGGAATTTTACCCGACTCAACATAGGCAAGATGAATTAAAGATTTCAACCAAGATGCCAAAGAAATGGCAGAAGCTTTCTGGCCTTTCCTAGAACCGGAAAAGATAACAAATAGACTAGAAGTCTTACGGAAAGATTTTGTAGCTTCAACATAATATTTCAAAGCTCTAACAACATCCAAAGAATGCAACGATTTCTCCTTAGAATTCTTAGGATTAGGACATAATGAAGGAACCACAATTTCTCTACTAATGTTGTTGGAATTCACAACTTTAGGTAAAAATTCAAAAGAAGTTCGCAACACCGCCTTATCCTGATGAAAAATCAGAAAAGGAGACTCACAAGAAAGAGCAGATAATTCAGAAACTCTTCTAGCAGAAGAGATGGCCAAAAGGAACAAAACTTTCCAAGAAAGTAATTTAATGTCCAATGAATGCATAGGTTCAAACGGAGGAGCTTGAAGAGCTCCCAGAACCAAATTCAAACTCCAAGGAGGAGAAATTGACTTAATGACAGGTTTTATACGAACCAAAGCTTGTACAAAACAATGAATATCAGGAAGAATAGCAATCTTTCTGTGAAAAAGAACAGAAAGAGCGGAGATTTGTCCTTTCAAAGAACTTGCGGACAAACCCTTATCTAAACCATCCTGAAGAAACTGTAAAATTCTCGGTATTCTAAAAGAATGCCAAGAAAAATGATGAGAAAGACACCAAGAAATATAAGTCTTCCAGACTCTATAATATATCTCTCGAGATACAGATTTACGAGCCTGTAACATAGTATTAATCACGGAATCAGAGAAACCTCTTTGACCAAGAATCAAGCGTTCAATCTCCATACCTTTAAATTTAAGGATTTCAGATCCGGATGGAAAAAAGGACCTTGCGTCAGAAGGTCTGGTCTTAACGGAAGAGTACATGGTTGGCAAGATGCCATCCGGACAAGATCCGCATACCAAAACCTGTGAGGCCATGCCGGAGCTATTAGCAGAACAAACGAGCATTCCCTCAGAATCTTGGAGATTACTCTTGGAAGAAGAACTAGAGGCGGAAAGATATAGGCAGGATGATACTTCCAAGGAAGTGATAATGCATCCACTGCCTCCGCCTGAGGATCCCGGGATCTGGACAGATACCTGGGAAGTTTCTTGTTTAGATGAGAGGCCATCAGATCTATCTCTGGGAGCCCCCACATTTGAACAATCTGAAGAAATACCTCTGGGTGAAGAGACCATTCGCCCGGATGCAACGTTTGGCGACTGAGATAATCCGCTTCCCAATTGTCTACACCTGGGCAGTGGAGGCTCCTCTATAGGAGCACTTGAGCACGTGAACCCCCTGTGTGAAACCCCTGAACCCACTGACCCCTGATGAAAAAAAAAAAAAAAAAAAAATTAAAGTACAAAATTTAAAAAAAAAAATTCAATTTTTAAACCTTTTGTGCTTATTTAAATTAAAAAATCCTCCAGGCTCCACTGCAATTTTTGACTAAAAACATTTCAATTTGCTGGTTTTAATTATTTAGGCTGCCTTAGGGTTAAAGTGGAATGGTCTTTTGCCTAATACTTCTATCTATCGCACATGCTGTGCAGTGCGATACATAGAAGTATAGGCAAAAGCTCTTTCCACTTTAAAACTGCATTGACTGCAGCTCCACCTACAGGCCAGCCCATAGCCTTCTTAAAGAGCACAGCTCTTAGTGTGCGGGAGCCAGCTGTCACGTGACACTCGCACACTAAGAGCTGTGTGTGTGTGGGACTGGGAGGAGGAGCAATGTCTTGAGGGCAGAGAGCAGTGAGCAGTAAAAGAAGCCCGCATGGCAAGCCTGCTGAGCTGAGCGAGGAGCCAGGACGGAGTACCGGCTAGAGACTAATGAGACCGGGTGAGTGTAGTGAGTCAGACAGTGTGACAACTGACATCAGTAGCCATAGTCTAACAGTCTGAGTCCGGTAGATTAGTAGTAGTCTAGTACTTTAAGCTTAGGCAGGGGGCGGGCTTAAGGCTTAGGCAATAGGCAGAGACTAGAGTAGAGACTAGTTGAAAGAATGTCAAATATGGCCGGAGACTTGAAATACCAGCCTGCAAACTAAAGCTCCTTTTTATGTGTACACAGTTAAGTGAAAGGAAAAAAAGTTTTAATAATGTTTTTATAAAAAATAAAAAAAATTGTCTTTTTTATGAATAAAAAAATTCTACACCCCCCGAGCGATTGCGCAATGGAGACTGGCAGTCAGCCGTTCAGCTGCCCTCCAATTGCGCAACATGGATTGGATGCCTTGCTCATTTGTGTTTTATGCTTATGGGCTTAAAACAGCACAAGCCACGCAAAGTGTAAGAGGAGTCTCAGTCTGGCAGGGAAATGAGCGCGCTAAATTGAAGGTACTAAGTTTTGTGGTGCTGGAGCCTGGGACCTAAAAGAGGCATTGGGTTAGTTAGCTAGACTCTCATGTTGTTTACAGCTTTGCATCCTGTGACAGGATTCCTGTCAGAACTGCATTACACACTTTGCCGGCAATAGCAGTGGAGAGTCACTGGTGTCTGTACTATGTCAGGGTTAGGATTCAGCCGGACGCGGTGTTGTACAGATAAGAGGTTCAGAGTTCATTATAAATCACTAACTGTTTATATTATGTCTCTAACTGCAAACGTGGCTGTTATCTTGTCTGGGGAAGATAATTGGCTGTTTGTTTGTTTTTTCATGCAGAAGGCTGGCTGCCGTCAACTGCTCTCATTATTTAGTAAAACCTGCAGTGTGTTATTTTCTGTAGCTTAATTCCCACAGTTAGCAGTGCTGATAATGTTAAGTCCTCTGACAGCTGAGGGGTTAAACTGCAGCCATTGTAGCATCTCTCATTTATAAGTTATGAAAGAGATGCTACAATGGCTGCAGTTTAACCCCTCAGCACCCAGAGGACTTAACATATCAGCACTGCTAACTGTGGGAAGCTACAGAAAATAACACACTGCAGGTTTTACTAAATAATGAGACTAGTTAACCTGTCACAGGGCAGCAGTTTACTTGTCACTATAATTGTCTCTAGTGCATTCAAAGTTTGCTGAAAAGTTTGGCTGATTTTCTAATTTATACTGTGTTGTGTTACCTCCCTTCACCCTGTATTTCTAAGATTTTATTTTATTTTTTTTGTTAAAGATGTGATCTTTTTTCTTCCCATGTTCCTGGTAATAAGGTTAACATCCCACTCATATAGTTAGTCCTTTTGGATATGTATTCACAGTATGTGTGTGTTTTTGTATATATTTTGTAATGATTCCCTTAAATTGTTTAGGTTGTTAATAATAAGGGTGAAATCTATTTAGACAGGAGCTTTCATTGTAACAATTCTCAGGTCTTGAAGGGACACTAAACCTAAACATTTTCTTTCATGATTCAGATAGAGAATACAATTTCAAATAACACCAATTGACTTCTATTATCTAATTTGCTTTATTCTTTAGTTATCCTTTGTTGGAGAAATAGCAATGCACATGTGTGAGCCAATCACGCGAGGCATCTATGTGCATATACCAATCGGCAGCTACTGAGCATATTTAGAAGTAAATTAGAAAGTTGTTTAAAATTGCATGCTCTTTCTAAATCATGAAAGAAAAAAATTGGGTTTCATGTAATTTTAAGTAAGATGCTTAAATTGCACTTGTTTTCATGCTCAATATCTCCCAATGGGCTGTTTGATAAAATTTAGTTTTTTTTAATAGATGGATGGTTGCTCATATTTATCTAGACAACATTAATAGGAAACATTTCTTTAAAGTCTACTTATATTAAGAAACCTGATATATATAGTGCTCTATATTGCATAGCTAGACGGTCTAGCTATGCATGTTCTAGGGCTGCATTGGAAGCAGTTTCCTTCTGTTTGCAGTTTTAATTCACACCCTCTGTTTAACCTATTAGCCCTGCTGCTTGGATTCTTGCACCTGGGCCCTGTGGTTTCTAGTTACGCCTCTACAATGAATGTAGGGAATTTATAGTTTTTCAATTTAATATGCTGGATATTTATGCTTCAGGAAAGTTGTATTCTGTGTAAACTCATTTATTTTAAAAATCAAAAGTTATTAACTCAGTCAAAAAAAATGGATGACAACCTATAATAAATTTTTTTATTAACACAAATCCAATTATCGCCAATCATTTGTTACTACATTTTTAATCTGTAATTTGTGTGTGGTATGGAGGGCGCGATATAGATAAGAAGGCAATATATATAGCATTGTGTGTGTGTGTGTGTGTATATATATATATATATATATATACACACACACACATTAAAATGGGCGGAGCCATCTGAGGGACGGGGCTAGTGCTCCCCCATCTTCAAAAGTCACCAGCCGCCACTGCACCTGGGATATGAACCGCAGAGATTAGACAGGAGCTGGATTCCGCCCAAACCAAAATTCGAGATACTTCTTTCATAGCCAGAGGACTGTGAGTCCCTCCTTGATGATTGATGTATGCCACAGTTGTGACATTGTCTGTCTGAAAACAAATGAACGATTCTCTCTTCAGAAGAGGCCAAAACTGAAGAGCTCTGAAAATTGCACGGAGTTCAAAAATATTGATCGGTAATCTCACCTCCTGAGATTCCCAAACTCCTTGTGCCGTCAGAGAACCCCACACAGCTCCCCAACCTGTGAGACTTGCATCTGTTGAAATTACAGTCCAGGTCGGAAGAACAAAAGAAGCCCCCTGAATTAAACGATGGTGATCTGTCCACCACGTTAGAGAGTGTCGAACAATCGGTTTTAAAGATATTAATTGATATATCTTCGTGTAATCCCTGCACCATTGGTTCAGCATACAGAGCTGAAGAGGTCGCATGTGAAAACGAGCAAAGGGGATCGCGTCCGATGCAGCAGTCATAAGACCTAGAATTTCCATGCATAAGGCTACCGAAGGGAATGATTGAGACTGAAGGTTTCGACAAGCTGTAATCAATTTTAGACGTCTCTTGTCTGTTAAAGACAGAGTCATGGACACTGAATCTATCTGGAAACCCAGAAAGGTTACCCTTGTTTGAGGAATCAAAGAACTTTTTGGTAAATTGATCCTCCAACCATGATCTTGAAGAAACAACACAAGTCGATTCGTATGAGACTCTGCTAAATGTAAAGACTGAGCAAGTACCAAGATATCGTCCAAATAAGGAAATACCACAATACCCTGTTCTCTGATTACAGACAGAAGGGCACCGAGAATCTTTGTGAAAATTCTTGGAGCTGTAGCAAGGCCAAACGGTAGAGCCACAAATTGGTAATGCTTGTCTAGAAAAGAGAATCTCAGGAACTGATAATGATCTGGATGAATCGGAATATGCAGATATGCATCCTGTAAATCTATTGTGGACATATAATTCCCTTGCTGAACAAAAGGCAATATAGTCCTTACAGTTACCATCTTGAACGTTGGTATCCTTACATAACGATTCAATAATTTTAGATCCAGAACTGGTCTGAAGGAATTCTCCTTCTTTGGTACAATGAAGAGATTTGAATAAAACCCCATCCCCTGTTCCGGAACTGGAACTGGCATAATTACTCCAGCCAACTCTAGATCTGAAACACAAATCAGAAATGCTTGAGCTTTCACTGGATTTACTGGGACACGGGAAAGAAAAAATCTCTTTGCAGGAGGTCTCATCTTGAAACCAATTCTGTACCCTTCTGAAACAATGTTCTGAATCCAAAGATTGTGAACAGAATTGATCCAAATTTCTTTGAAAAAACGTAACCTGCCCCCTACCAGCTGAACTGGAATGAGGGCCGTACCTTCATGTGAACTTAGAAGCAGGCTTTGCCTTTCTAGCAGGCTTGGATTTATTCCAGACTGGAGATGGTTTCCAAACTGAAACTGCTCCTGAGGACGAAGGATCAGGCTTTTGTTCTTTGTTGAAACGAAAGGAACGAAAACGATTGTTAGCCCTGTTTTTACCTTTAGATTTTTTATCCTGTGGTAAAAAAGTTCCTTTCCCACCAGTAACAGTTGAAATAATAGAATCCAACTGAAAACCAAATAATTTGTTTCCCTGGAAAGAAATGGAAAGTAGAGTTGATTTAGAAGCCATATCAGCATTCCAAGTCTTAAGCCATAAAGCTCTTCTGGCTAAGATAGCCAGAGACATAAACCTAACATCAACTCTAATAATATCAAAAATGGCATCACAGATAAAATTATTAGCATGCTGGAGAAGAATAATAATATCATGAGAATCACGATTTGTTGCGCTAGAGTTTCCAACCAAAAAGTTGAAGCTGCAGCAACATCAGCCAATGATATAGCAGGTCTAAGAAGATTACCTGAACACAGATAAGCTTTTCTTAGAAAAGATTCAATTTTTCTATCTAAAGGATCTTTAAACGAAGTACCATCTGACGTAGGAATGGTAGTACGTTTAGCAAGGGTAGAAATAGCCCCATCAACTTTAGGGATTTTGTCCCAAAATTCTAACCTGTCAGGCGGAACAGGATATAATTGCTTAAAACGTTTAGAAGGAGTAAATGAATTACCCAATTTATCCCATTCTTTGGAAATTACTGCAGAAATAGCATTAGGAACAGGAAAAACTTCTGGAATAACCGCAGGAGCTTTAAAAACCTTATCCAAACGTATAGAATTAGTATCAAGAGGACTAGAATCCTCTATTTCTAAAGCAATTAGTACTTCTTTAAGTAAAGAGCGAATAAATTCCATCTTAAATAAATATGAAGATTTATCAGCATCAATCTCTGAGATAGAATCCTCTGAACCAGAAGAGTCCAAAGAATCAGAATGATGGTGTTCATTTAAAAATTCATCTGTAGAGAGAGAAGATTTAAAAGACTTTTTACGTTTACTAGAAGGAGAAATAACAGACAAAGCCTTCTTTATGGATTCAGAAACAAAATCTCTTATGTTATCAGGAACATTCTGCACCTTAGATGTTGAGGGAACTGCAACAGGCAATGGTACATTACTAAAGGAAATATTATCTGCTTTAACAAGTTTGTCATGACAATTATTACAAACAGCTGGAGGAATAGCTACCAAAAGTTTACAGCAGATACACTTAGCTTTGGTAGATCCAGCAGGCAGTGATTTTCCTGTAGTATCTTCTGGCTCAGATGCAACGTGAGACATCTTGCAATATGTAAGAGAAAAAACAACATATAAAGCAAAATAGATCAAATTCCTTATAAGACAATTTCAGGAATGGGAAAGAATGCCAAATATCAAGCTTCTAGCAACCAGAAGCAAATGAAAAATGAGACTGAAATAATGTGGAGACAAAAGCGACGCCCATATTTTTTAGCGCCAAATAAGACGCCCACATTATTTGGCGCCAAAAATGACGCCACATCCGGAACGCCGACATTTTTGGCGCAAAATAACGGCAAAAAATGACGCAACTTCCGGCGACACGTATGACGCCGGAAACGGAAAAGAATTTTTGCGCCAAAAAAGTCCACGCCAAGAATGACGCAATAAAATGAAGCATTTTCAGCCCCCGCAAGCCTAACAGCCCACAGGGAAAAAAGTCAAATTTTTGAGGTAAGAAAAATATGATAATTTAATGCATAATCCCAAATATGAAACTGACTGTCTGAAAATAAGGAAAGTTGAACATTCTGAGTCAAGGCAAATAAATGTTTGAATACATATATTTAGAACTTTATAAATAAAGTGCCCAACCATAGCTTAGAGTGTCACAGAAAATAAGACTTACTTACCCCAGGACACTCATCTACATGTTTGTAGAAAGCCAAACCAGTACTGAAACGAGAATCAGTAGAGGTAATGGTAAATATAAGAGTATATCGTCGATCTGAAAAGGGAGGTAAGAGATGAATCTCTACGACCGATAACAGAGAACCTTATGAAATAGACCCCGTAGAAGGAGATCACTGCATTCAATAGGCAATACTCTCTTCACATCCCTCTGACATTCACTGCACGCTGAGAGGAAAACCGGGCTCCAACTTGCTGCGGAGCGCATATCAACGTAGAATCTAGCACAAACTTACTTCACCACCTCCCTTGGAGGCAAAGTTTGTAAAACTGATTTGTGGGTGTGGTGAGGGGTGTATTTATGGGCATTTTGAGGTTTGGGAAACTTTGCCCCTCCTGGTAGGAATGTATATCCCATACGTCACTAGCTCATGGACTCTTGTTAATTACATGAAAGAAATAGACATATATGGCTTTGCTTTTTGGTAATCAGAAGGCCGCTGCACATCACACGTGTATTATGTCTAGCAGTGAGGGGTTTAATTAGGTAGCTTTAGTGTAGAGATCAGCCTCCCCCCTGACACATCAGACCCCCTGATCCATCCCAAACAGCTCTCATCCCTCCCCCACCCCACAAATGTCCCTGCCATCTTAAAGGGACATTATACACTCATTTTTTCTTTGCATAAATGTTTTGTAGATAATCTATATAGCCCATAAAGTTTTTTTTTTAATTAATGTATAGTTTTGCTTATTTTTAAATAACATTGCTCTGATTTTCAGACTCCTAACCAAGCCCCAAAGTTTTATGTGAATACGCTCGACTACCTACTCCAGCTTGCTCCTGTTTGTGTAAAGGGTCTTTTCATATGCAAAAGAAGGGGGAGGGGGGGAGTGTCTTATTTACCACTTGCAGTGGGCTTTCCAGCTACCTTTTCAACAGAGCCAAAGTGACAGCTTCTAAGTAAGTTTTTAAACAGTTTTATACTGGATTTTTATATCAGTATCTGTGCATATTATTCTTTATAGTAGTGTCTATTACATGCAGTTATATGAAAATGAGTGTATACTGTCCCTTTAAGTACTGGCAGAAAGCCAGTACTAAAATAAAAAAAAAAAAGGTATCTTTAAATTTAGCATATTTACATATGCTGCTGTGAAGGATCCCTCCTTAGCTCTCTAACCATCTACCTTATTGGGAGCAATCTTGGGTACTGGTACTGTTTGCCAGTAAATTAGTTTCTTTTCTTTCCTGTAGTGTAGCTCCCCCCCCCCAAAGACTACCCACCCCACATCCATTTTTATTGCACCTCCCCCCACCCCACCCCCTGAATGAATTACAGCTGTATAACATTCAAGTAGAGCTGCAACAACAACTAATCGGCATAATCGATAATAGATTATGAAAATAGTTGTCAACGAATCTCATAATAGATTAGTTGGTTTGCAATTAGTTGGTCTGTGCACAACACCAGCTGCTTCACTCCACTGAGCTCCTGCATATGGTATTGTGTTTTATGGTTAGGTCCTTAGCCTAAAGGAAGTCTACAGACGTCTACTTTTTACCTTTTCAGGACAGTATACGTTTACAACTAACCCGGGCTTATGTGCAACCCAGATATAATAGTCATCATTTGGATTGTTTATATTAAATCTGGTGATTTGGAACTATGCTTTGCATGATATAGTGCTAAGCTTGTTGTTTACACCTTGCCTCTAGATTGATGGGAGTTATTTAAATTGATGTGCACTATTATCTGTTTGCACAATTATTAGCGTATTGCTTGCTATTGCTGATTATATGTACTGTATAAATAAATTTGTAAGGCTTTGTCCTGTTATTGATATACAGTCCTTAGCGCTTTTGATTTGTTTTTTATAGTTTTTTTTATATTTTTAATAAAGTGTGATAATATGTACCAGATTCAACCTTTATAAGTATATATTCGTTATTTTTAGAGCGGACTAGATATTTTCCCTAACCTTATAGCTAGTTATTTACCATTGCATATAGATATTCAAGATATTTTTATGTTAGAATGAAGTCAAGGGCTACTTTATTGAGAGGCCCCTTGCCAAGGTAGAAAACACTTAGCATTGGTGAAGAGCTAACAAAGATAAATATCCCACTTTGGTGAAATTGGCAAAACCCTACTTATACACCTCAACAGCCTTTTCTCTGCTGCAGGAAATATAGCTGCAAACAGAGAACCAGCCTTAGCCAGAAGCATGTGGACATGTTGAGATTTTTGCATTTCAATGCAAAGTTCCTGAAAGAGTGAATAACAGAATGTTATTAGCAGTGATAGTCTAACTCTTTCTAGTTCTACCTCTTTTCAAACAGTTTGTGGTTTTGTTTGTTTAATTATAAAACTGTGCTCTGCTGCTTAAAAATTGAAGAAACAGTTGTGTTAATGTAAAGTTTTAGTCTGAACTTTATATTTGTAACACTCATTATGTGGATTTTATTTAAAACATAGAAAACTATTATTGATTGATTCCCTTTTTATACGATTAGTCGAAAAAATAATCGGCCGATTAATCGATTATGAAAATAATAGTTAGTTGCAGCCCTACATTCAAGGGGCTGAATTAACAAGCCCCGTATAGGCCCCAATGCCTCCGTTACCGCACGAACCTTCAGGCTCGCTGGAAACAGGAGTTAAGAAGCAGCGGTCTTAAGACTGCTGCTCATTAACTCGTCCACTACCTCTCAGGCGGCGGACAGCAACCAGCCCGATCGGGATAATTGACACCCCCTGCTAGCGGCCGATTGGCTGCGAATCTGCAGGGGCCGGCATTACACAAGCATTTCACAAGAAATTATTGTGCAATGATAAATGCCGACAGTGTATGCCAGACACATAAATCGGCCCCAATATATTTCCCATGTGTATAAGTAGGACAATGCTTTTATTGCATACCAGCTTCGTCGTCTTCCTCTCCATCTTCGTCATCGTCACTATCATTTTCTTGCTCTGCATGGCAGGCATAAGCTCTTTTGAGTCCATTAAACAAGAGGAGGAAAGCCGGTAAGATTTGTGAGGATATCTGATTTAACACCTGGGGCCTTTGTTCAAGATCTATAAGTGCACACAAGCCAAGTACGCATATCTTCCGATCGTGCAATCTTTAAAGAAAAAAATATTACTTGTGTAATTTAAAAGTTAACCGGTTCCCAAACAGAATACGTAGTACAAAAAAAAAATAATATAACAGTGAAAATAATCTATTTAAAACCACCACACAACAGTAGTACCCTCATAAAACAAATAGCCTTGTAAAGTAAGTAAAGGTTCAGCGTTTACTTCCACAAATTTTTTTTTTCTTTTTTTAAGAGCCCTTTAAGTAGACAGGGAGGTTTAATCCTTACCCTAGGAAGCAGTCAACATCATTGAGCCACTGTTTAATGAAGTGGTTTGTGACTGGTTCAACATTATTGGGGAAGCGAAGATTTTCAAGGGTATTTAGAAGAAGGGGAGGACTGTAGTATAAAGCAGCGATGGCAACTTGCAGGCACATTGTTCTCAGCTCACTTGTTTTCACTTCTCTAGTTAACCTCTCCAGGGCAGCCTCCACAAATAATGGTACACACTGCAACATAAACACGTGCAAGTTATTCACCAATCCCCAGTTTGATTAACTTTACATTACAACATACCCCCTATATCTTTGCATTTAATGAACCAACTCCTGAATGTATACCCAGTTTGTCCACCTATATAGAACTGGTATTGAGGAAAAACAAGCTGTTAATGGTCTCACCTGGTCAATACCACGCCCTTTACACTGCAAAATAATTACTTCCAGCAGCTTGGCTGCATGGCATTCAGCATCTTCTCCGGCAACTCCTGTAAGTACCTATGTAAATAAACAATATTACATTATTGCACAGTTTAAGAACAGCAGCTTCTAGTCCGAGGATTTGTTACTCTAGCATTTATATTGGGACAGAAATAATGCTTTTAAGCAAACACAAAACTGGTAGATAATCAAGGGTTATATAGTAAATAACTTGCTACTTGTAATATCTCCAAATATAATCATAGTCTTAAGGGGACACTCAAGTCAAAATTAAACTTTCATGAATCAGATATAGCAGCAGTTTTAAACAACTTTCCAATTTACTTCCATCAACAAAATGTGCAGTCTTTATATTTACACTTTGAGTCACCAGCTCCTACTGAACATGCGCATTCACAGAATATAAATATACATTTGTAATTGGCTGATGGCTGTCTCGATACAGGAGATGGGGAACTAGACATTATTGAAATTTGGTCACACAAAAAAAATCTACTACTTAAGTTTAGACTAAGTGCTATTACATTATCTTGTTATCATGCATTTGTTTATGCTAATGTACTGTATTTACTGGTCCTTTAAAGACATGAAGCTGAAAATGCTCACATGACAAACAATTTATGCTTACCAGATACATTCCTTTACTTCCTGGCAGGGAGTGCACAACTTTATTCATTACTGTTAGTAAATACAACACCTGGCCCCCAGGAGGAGACAGACACCCCAGCCAAAGGCTTAAATATCCCTCCCCACTAGCTCTATCCCCCAGTCATTCTGCCAAGGGAACTAGGAAAAGTAGGAGAAACATCAGGGTATAAAGGTGCCAGAAGAATTAATATAAAAAGGCAGCCGTCCACCAAAAACAAATTATGGGCGGGGTCATTGACTCCCTGCCAGGAAGGCAAGGAATTTATCTGGTAAGCATAAATTAGGTTGTCCTTCCATAAGGCAGGGAGAGTCCACAACTTCATTCCTTACTGTTGGGAAAACTATACCCAAGCTCTAGAGGACACTGAATGAATAACGGGAGCTAACAGAAAAGAGGCGGACCCTATACCGAGGGCATCATAGCCTGCAAAACTTTTCTCCCGATAGCTGCTTCAGCCGAAGCAAACATCAAACTTGTAAAATTTAGAAAAAGTGTGTAAGGAGGAACAGGTAGCCGCCTTACAAATCTGATCCATGGAGGCTTTGTTCTTAAAAGCCCAGGAGGAAGCCACTGCTAGAGTGAAATGAGCTGTTATCCTCTCAGGAGGCCGTCTTCCCGCTGTCTCATACACCAAGCGGATGACTCCTCAACCAGAAAGATAGAAGTCGTAGTAGCCTACTGCCCTCTTACGCTTCCCCGTATAGATGACAAAGAAGAAGATTGTCTGAAATCTTTAGTAGCCTGAAGATGGAACTTCAAAGCACGAACCACATCTAGATAGTGAAGCAAACATTCCTTCGCTGAAGGAGGATTAGGACACAAAGGAGGAACAACAATCTCTTGATTAATGTTACGATCATACACCACCTTAGGGAGGAACCCTAATTTAGTGTGTAAAACCACCTTATCAGCATGAAAAACCAGATTGGGGGGGGGACGACGACACATTGCAAAGCAGAAATCTCAGAAACTCTGCGTGCAGAAGCAATAGCCAACAGAAAAAGAACCTTCCAAGATAACAATTTAATGTCAACAGTATGCACAGGCTCAAAAAGGAGCCTGCTGCAAAACACCAAGAACAAGATTGAGGCTCTAAGGCAGAGCCCCAGATCTAAAAACAGGTCTGATCCTAGCCAGAGCCTTAAAGGACTGCACATCCGGAAGCTCAGGCAATCTTTTGTGCCGTAACACCGACACGGCTGATATCTGTCCCATCAGGGAACTGGCAGATAAACCCTTCGCCAGTCCATCCCGGAGAAAAGATACAATTCTGGCAACCTTAACCTTATGCCAGGAAAAGCCACGCTCTTCACACCAGTACAAGTCCTCCACACTTTATGGTAGATGCAACGAGTAACTAGCCAACACTCTCAGAAAACCCTCTCTTGGCTAAGACTAAGCATTTTATCTCCACACAGTCTCAGAGAATCTAGATTTTGATGAACGAAGGGACCCTGTATCAGCAGATCTGTGACAAGGTAATCTCCACTGAGGAGATGAGGACATCCCCACCAGATCCGCAAACCACGTCCTTCGCAGCCACAACGGAGCAATCAGAATCACTGATGCTCGCTCCTGCTTCATGCGAGCCACCACACGAGGGAGAAGCGGTAATGCAGGAAAAAGATATAGGAGTCTGAACCTCCATGGCACAAATAGGGCATCAATTCCACATGAGGATCCCTCAATCTCGACCCGTACCTGGGTAGTTTGGTATTGAGGCGGGATTCCATGAGATCTATCTCCGGCGTCCCCCACTCACTGCATAGCTCTGCAAATACTTCGGGGTGGAGAGACCATTGCCCTGGGTTAAAGGATTGCCTGCTAAGGAAGTCCGCTTCCCAGCTGTCCACACCCGGAATGTGGATCGCTGACAACATCCATGAGTATCCGCCCACTCTGAGATACTTCTCTCATCGCCAAGGAACTTCTCGTTCCCCCCTGATGGTTCATGTAGGCAACCAAGGTTATATTGTCTGATTGGAATCTGATAAACTGGGACGAACCCAGAAGGGGCCAAGTCTTCAAGGCATTGAAGATTACCCTTAGTTCCAAAATATTGATCGGAAAGGGAAGACTCCTGAGTCTACAGACCTTGTGCCTTCTTGGCACCCCAAGGTTTGCGTCCATAGTCACAATCTGCCTTGGGACAGATGATCTGGACAGAGCCACCAAGAGAGCGAGAGTCTAGACAGGTTGTCCAGCAGATCTGAATGGTCGTCGTTCCATTGTCTCAGCATGCATAGTTGTAAGGGTCTGAGATGAACTCTGGCAAAAGGAATGATGTCCATACAAGACACCATGAGTTTGATCATCTCCATACACAGCCACTGAGGGTCTAAAGGAGGCCAAGACATGCAGAAGTTCGCTTGCAACGTCTCTGATCTGCAAGGAATATTCTCATGGATACGGAGTCTATTGTTCCCAGGAAATTCACCCTTGTACTTGGAGTAAGAGAACTCTTTTCCAAGTTTATCTTCCATCCATATGATCGAAGAAGATTGATGTTCTTCCACTAGACGAAAAGATGCCTGTACCAAGATATCATCCAGGTAAGGCGCTACTGCAATACCTTGTGTTCTGGCAACGGCCAGAAGAGCCCCCAGAACCTTCGTAAATATCCTTGGAGTAGTAGCTAGGCCAAACGGAAGAGCTATGAACTGAAAGTGCTGGTCCAGAAAGGCAAACCTCAGGAAATTAAAATGTTCCCTGTGTATCGGGACATGAAGGTATGCATCCTTCAGGTCTATTGTGGTCATAAACTGTCCTTCCTGAACCAGAGGAAGGATTGACCGTATTGTCCCCATCTTGAAAGAGGGCACAAGATCAATAGGTGAGCCCAGCACCCTTTAGTAATGATTGCTTTACTGGTGCATGTGGTAAGGGGTTACTGCTTCCCCAAAACCAGTATAATATCCAAAAATTCCACAGCACCAGATAGACTTAAAAAAAAGTATGTATATCTTTATTTTCTCATCAAAAATTGTGACGTTTCAGCCCCTTTGGCCTTAATCATGCATCTTGAAAGAGGAAACACTCAGAAACTTGTTTAGGCACTTTAAGCCCAGAATTGGACAAAAAGTTCCCTCCTCCTTTGGAACCACGAAAAGGTTTGAATTAAACCCCAAACCACTTTCTGCTATAGGTACCAGGACAAATACTCAGAGAGGAGAGATCCCATACACAAACTAAGGCGGCAGCCCTCTTTTCTGGTGTTGTAGACTAACTGGAAAGTAGGAATCTGCCCCATGGTGGATAAGACTTGAATTCTATCCAGTATCCTTGAGATACAACCTTCAGGACCCAAAGGTCCTGTACATCCTGGAACCAAGCATCTTTAAAAAACAAAAACAAAAAACAAACAGACCAGTCTGCCCCCTACTTGATCCGATCCTGGATCGGGGGCCGCCCCTTCATGCCGATTAGTTCTCGGCAGGCTTCTTAGTCTGTTTGGACTTATTCCAGGAGAGAGCCGGCTTCCAAGTACTCTTGGGCTGTTCGGACTTGGATGAGGATTGCTGTTGATGTGACTTGTCAGCCCGAAAGGAAGGAAAATTAGACAGTTGCCGTTCCTTAGGCCTATCCTTATCCTGCGGTAGAAAGGCACCTTTCCCTCCGGTAACTGTAGAGATAATGGAGTCAAGCGCGGGACTGAATAAAATCTTCCCCTTAAAAGGAAGAGAAAGAAGATTTAGAAGTCATAACCACAGACCAAGACTTCAACCAGAGAGCCCAGCGGGCTAGACCCGCAAAGTCAGAAGCCTTTGCATTTATGCAAATAATCTGCATATTCGCATCACAGATGAAAGTTAGTTCTCAGTGCTTTAATTCTCTCCTGAATATCCTCCAGTGGAGTCAACCTCAATTAGCTCCGACAGTGTCGCACCAGTAGGTAGCTGCTCCAGCAACTGTGGCTACCGCTGTCGCCGGTTGAAATAAAAACCTTGTATGTTGAAACATCTTCCTCAGAAAAGGTTTCCATTTTCTTATCCATAGGCTCTGTAAAAGAAGAACTATCCTCCAGAGGGATAGTAGTATGCTTATCCAGTGTAGAGATAGCACCATCAACCTTAGGTATGGAGCCCCACAAATCTAATTCAGAGTCAGGGACCGGGAATAATTTTTTTTAAAAGTAGACAAGGGGGAAAAGAAGTTCCTACTTTTTCCCATTCGTTAATGTTCACCATCTTAACGGTCACAGGAAAGGTCAGAGGGACCTTCCCATCTTCATAAACCCTGTCTAATTTAGGGATCTTAGGTTCCTCAGGGAGTGTAAGCCTCTGGAACCTCTAGCGTAGACAGAACCTCCTTTAGATTTAAAATTGAGCATCCGCTAAAGGAGGTTTAGAAACTGAAGTCTCCGACTCAAAGTTCACCCTCTGAAGCTACAGAGGTTAACTCATCCTCAGGGCAGCAGACACCACAGATTGTAACTGCACAGCAAAATCCGCTGGAAAAATGCCCCCTCCAGATGGAGGATTAGTTAAGCTGCGGGGAACTGCATGTAGAGCGGGTAATGTAGAAAGGGTAGTAATTTCTCGGGACACAGATTCCTGAGAAGTAGACTCAGAAAGGCTAATAGCGCTATGAGTATTAGCAGGCTTGTCTCCATTCTTAGACTTTATAACAGTGTTTAGGCAAATGGAACAAAATTAAGCAGGGGGGCAAACCACAGCCTCCTCACAATATAAACAGGAATTATTAATCAGTACAGAAGGAGCGGAACCTTCTAATGTAGTATAAGAGTCCTCCATAGCTTTGTATATACCCACAGAAGGACA
The DNA here is from genome assembly GCF_027579735.1 of Bombina bombina. Taxonomy (NCBI): domain Eukaryota; kingdom Metazoa; phylum Chordata; class Amphibia; order Anura; family Bombinatoridae; genus Bombina; species Bombina bombina. The sequence continues at coordinate 212,322,127 of NC_069505.1, forward strand.
AACAAAGAAAAACCACTTATTTCAAAAAGTGCACCTTAATATTTCCTATGGCTAGGGCACTCACCACCTCCTAGACCAAGACAGCTAACAGTGAAAACGCTAAAGTGACGAAAGGCAAAGAATGACTGGGGGGATAGGGGAAATGGGAGGGATATTTAAGCCTTTGGCTGGGGTGTGTTTGCCCCCTCCTGGTGGCCAGGTGTTGTATTTCCCAACAGTAAGGAATTAAGTTGTGTACTATCCCTGCCTTATGGAAGGAAATGCTTTTTTTGAAAAGGAAAAAAACAAAACCCGTTTTAAATAAAATAAATAAAAAAACTAATGCAGCTTTTGAGCAAGTGTCTATAGTCTTAGTAAGCTGACCAGAAGAACAAGCTTCTTATGGTTGGCAAAATGCTTAGAGGGACAAGATTTAAATAAATAAAAAACACACTAGGTTACAGAATTTGTTTTTGGTTTCCTTGAGGAAGCATGGGACAAGCAGTTTGTTTTCTATTGAAGGCTAAGAAACTGAGCAGTAACATCACAACCAGGTGAATGGAGCCAATATTTTATGCTGCACTGGTTATGCATTTAGTAGGATACACCTGCATTCTTTTGGGCTGAGAAAGAAAAAAAGCTCTGCATGCAAGAACATACCTTTCTACACATACTGTAAATCATTTCCAAGAATTTGGTATCGGACAAAAGGGTATCTGTATCCACAGTGACATAGTTATGTAAGAGAGGCATCATATCTAGATACAGAGGGAAAGATTTTTAGTAAAGCAATACATTTTCATCATTAAATAAAAGACATTACCCCATTTATTTCTTAGCTAAGTTGCTCAATTCTTTTATCTTAAACCCTAAAACAGTGACATACTCACAATGCTGGTCGCAAGGGGGGTTCAGAGCTGCCTGAGGTATCAGAAAACAAAATTTATGCTTACCTGATAAATTATTTTCTTTCCTGGCATGGAGTCCACAAATCCATTCTAATTACTAGTGGGAATGAAACTCCTGGCAACTAGGAGACAAAGAACACCCCAGTAAAGCTTTACTTATCTCTCCCACTTCCCATAACCCCCAGTCATTCACCCGAGAACACAGAAAGAATAGGATACCAAGGGTATTATACAAGTGCCTGAGGTTTAGGGGGGAAAAAAAAAAAATTAGTGGACTCTCCATGCCAGGAAAGAAAACACATTTATCAGGTAACCATTCTAATTACTAGTGGGAACCAATACCAAAGCTATAGGACACAGAATGAAAAGGGAGGGAGAAACAAGACAGGCAGACCTAAGCTGAGGGCACCACCACTTGAAGAACCTTTCTCCCAAAGTAAGCCTCAGCTAAGGCAAAAACATTGAATTTGTAAAATTTAGGAAAAAAGTATGTAATGAGGACCAAGTGGCCGCCTTGCAAATTTGCTCCACAGAAGTCCTGTTTTTAAAGGCCCAGGAAGAAGAAAGAGCCCTAGTTGAATGAGCTATGATTCTCTCAGGAGGTTGTTGACCAGCTGTCTCATAAGCCAACTGAATGACACTCCTCAACCAAAAAGAAAGTGTAGCTGACGTCGCCTTCTGTCCTTTATGTTTGCCAGCAAATACTACAATAAGGGCAGAAGATTGACAAAATTCCTTAACTTAGAGATAGAATTTTAGAGCACAAACCACATCCAGGTTGTGTAACAGACGTTGTTTAAGAGAAGGATTAGCACAGAACGAAGGAACGACAATTTTTTGATTGATATTGTGGTCCGAAACTACCTTAGGATGAAATCCCAATTTGGTACGAAGGGCCGCCTTATATGCATGGGAAATAGAATAAGAGGATCACACTGTAGAGCCGAAAGCTCAGGCTCTACGAGCAGAAGCATTAGCTAGTAAAAACAAAACGTTCCAAGACAACTTAATATCAGAGTGCATAGGCTCAAACGGAGCCTGGTGCAGAACCCAAAGAACAAGATTGAGGCTCCACAGAGGAGCAACAGGTTTAAACACAGGACTGATTCTAACCACGTCCTGAACAAAAGATTGAACATCTGGAAAATCTGCCAAATGTTTATTTAACAGAACAGAAAGGGAACTGACAAGCCCTTCTCCAGACCCTCCTGGAGAATGATAGAATACAGGGAACTCTCACCTTATGCCAAGAGAAACCCAGAGACTCGCACCAGTAAATATATGTGCACCAAACCTTATGGTAAATCCTGCGGGTTACCGACTTAAGAGTCTGGATCAAGGCGTCAATAACGTTTCAGAAAAAACTCGTCTAGACAAGAGTAAGCGTTCAATCTCCATGCAGTCAGCTTCAGAAAACCTAGATTTGGATGAAGAAAAAGGACCCTGAAGTAGAAAGGTCCTTCCTCAGCTTTAATTTCCACGGAGGAGAGGACGACATCTTCACCAGGTCCGCAAACCAAATTCTGCGAGGCCAAGCTGGAGCAAATAGAATCACCGAAGCCTACTCCTGTTTGTCCTCCTTCCTCGGGCGATAGCCCGTATCAAAACGGTGGAAACAGGTAAATCAGACTGAAATCACACGGAACTGCTAGAGCGTCCACCAAAACTGCTTGCAGATCCCTTGATCCGTATCTGGGAAGCTTGGAGTTTAGACGAGACGCCATCAAGTCCAAATCTGGAACCTCCCACCTGAGGATTATCATTGAGACTACCTCCAGATGAAACGTCTGCCTGCTCAGGTAATCCGCCTCCCAGTTGTCCACACCTGGAATGTGAATGGCAAAAATGTGGCAGTTGTTAGACCCCGCCCACCGAAGGACAAGAGTCCCCTCCATCGCTAAGGAACTCCTTGTTCCTCCTCGATGGTTGATATAAGTCACTGAAGTGATGTTGTCTGATTGAAATCTGATAAATCGGACCAAACTCAATTGGGGCCAAGTTATCAGAGCATTAAAGACTGCTCTTAACTCAGATATTTTTTGGAAGGACAGACTCCGCCTGAGTCCAGATTCCCTGAGCTCTTAAGAAACCCCAAACTACGGATGCCAGCCTTTCTGGCTGGGGAGCAGTCACAATTTCCCAGGATGGTCTCAAGAAGCATGTGCCTTGGGACAGATGGTCCTGAGAGAGCCACCAGGACAGCAAGTCTCGACAGGTGGTCTAGGACTATACCTCAGAGGGGTCAGAGTGGTCTCCGATTCATTGTTTGAGCATGCATAACTGTAGAGGTCTCAGATGGAATAGAGCAAAGGAATATTGTCCATGAAAGACACCATGAGACCAATCACTTCCATACACTGTGCCACCAAGGGTCGGACAGATGACTGAAGAGAAAGACAGGCATAAAGTTTGGATTGTCTGACTTCTGTTAAGAAAAACTTTGAGATAGAGTCTATGATCATCCCCCAAAAATATACCCTGGTATTTGGTACAAAGTAACTATTGGCCAGTTGTACCTTCCACCTGTGAGAGCAGAGAAACAGAATCTGTATGGGATTTTGCTAAATAAAAAGATGGCGCCTGAATCAAGATATCGTCGAGGTATGGTGCCACTGCAATTTCTTGAGATATGGCTATTGCCAAAAGAGTCCCTAAAACCTTTGTAAAGATTTGGGGGGCTGTTGCTAGGCCAAAAGGCAGGGCTACAAATTGGAAGTGTTTGTCTATGAAGGCAAACCGTAGGAACATGGAGGTAAGAGTCATTCAGGTTGATGGTGGCCATGAACTGACCCTCCTGAACCAATAGGAGTATAGAATAAATATTCTACATTTTGAAGGAAGGAACCCCGAGAAATTTGTTGAGGTACTTCAGGTCTAGAATAGGTCGAAAGGTCCCCTCTTCCTTCTTGGGAACCACGAATAGGTTGGAATAGAATACTCGACCCTGTTCTGCCAGAGGAACAGGGGTGATCACTCCTAGAGAAGTGAGATCCCTGACGCAGTTTAAGAATGCCACTCTTTTCCTGGTTTGCAGAAAATCTTGAAAGGAGAAATCTGCCTCTTTTGAAATCTCTTGTATCCCTTAGAGTCTACCTCCACCGCCCAAGGATCAGGAACATCGCAAATCAAAGCCTCTTGAAAAAAACTAAAGTCTGCCCTCTACTTGATCCATACTCTGATCGGGGGCCAACCCTTCATGCTGATTTGTTCTCAGAAAAAGGCTTCTTGGACTGCTTGCCCATATTTTCAAAGGTGAGGAGTCGCACCAATATGAGGCTGCGCCGCGCTGCCATGCTAGCAACTGGCTGCCATAGCAGACCTTGGTGAAGAATAGGGTTCTTGTCCTTGAAAGAGGTACTTATCCTCTAGAGGAATAGTAGTTTTTAGCCAATGTGGATATAGACCCATCACATTCTTTCAGAGAATATATAGATTTTTAAAAAAAACAAATATAAAGATGTGTGCTAAACTAGATGAAAAGAATAACAGATGGGTTAATTATAACCTCCAGAAATACACCAACAAGGAGGAGATCTGCATATGTTTACTCCAAATTAATTGGTAATTAAAGTTTGAGTATATAAGGTAACACATACTGGACAAGACAATACTGCTTGAGAAAGGCTTCTTTGTACAGCCGAAACGTGTAGGACTTGCTAACAAAGAATCAGAGAGATTGCTGTTAAACTAATCAGACTCTGCAGGCACAGGAGTCGGTTAGGATCCTGACAACTCCAAAAGGTTGTAAAGGTTAACGTGTATCTGTTGAGATCTAGCAGGTTTTTGTCGATACCCACAAAAATAACTAACAGACGGAGCAATACAGAGGATCATTAGGCTCAATGACGTGCTGTGAAACAGCATAGCTGAATTTAAGTAAATAAGGCAACAAAGGACGAAACGGCTTTTACCGGTAACTCCCAAATAGAAACATTGTGTCACGTAAACATTGCAGTGAAGCAACTATTAACTTTGTTCTTAGATCGATCATAAGATGTCCCCGGGCATCAATTTTATGGACAGTTTATTTTTAATGTGTGAATTATAGTATGCAATATTTCTAGTGTAATTTAATTACATTTTAACTTTTTTTTATAAACTAGTAAAGTGAATTTATCAAAAAAATTTTTGGGGTCCCGGTTTTCTATACCCTGCTATTTTAGAGTAATTATTTTTAAAGTACAGGACTATTTCAAAGTACAGGATTAATTCTGATTATTTTAAACAATAGCATCTTTTAGACTAAGATACCCTTTTTCTTGGGGATCTTTATTGGCGCACTCAATAGATATTTGTTATTAAGAAACACCTGGTTTATCCCATCTAGGCTTATCAAAAACATAATTTATGTAAGAACTTACCTGATAAATTCATTTCTTTCATATTAACAAGAGTCCATGAGCTAGTGACGTATGGGATATACATTCCTACCAGGAGGGGCAAAGTTTCCCAAACCTTAAAATGCCTATAAATACACCCCTCACCACACCCACAAATCAGTTTAACGAATAGCCAAGAAGTGGGGTGATAAGAAAAAAAGTGCGAAGCATATAAAATAAGGAATTGGAATAATTGTGCTTTATACAAAAAAATCATAACCACCACAAAAAAGGGTGGGCCTCATGGACTCTTGTTAATATGAAAGAAATGAATTTATCAGGTAAGTTCTTACATAAATTATGTTTTCTTTCATGTAATTAGCAAGAGTCCATGAGCTAGTGACGTATGGGATAATGACTACCCAAGATGTGGATCTTTCCACACAAGTCACTAGAGAGGGAGGGATAAAATAAAGACAGCCAATTCCTGCTGAAAATAATCCACACCCAAAATAAAGTTTAACAAAAAACATAAGCAGAAGATTCAAACTGAAACCGCTGCCTGAAGAACTTTTCTACCAAAAACTGCTTCAGAAGAAGAAAATACATCAAAATGGTAGAATTTAGTAAAAGTATGCAAAGAGGACCAAGTTGCTGCTTTGCAGATCTGGTCAACCGAAGCTTCATTCCTAAACGCCCAGGAAGTAGATACTGACCTAGTAGAATGAGCTGTAATTCTTTGAGGCGGAATTTTACCCGACTCAACATAGGCAAGATGAATTAAAGATTTCAACCAAGATGCCAAAGAAATGGCAGAAGCTTTCTGGCCTTTCCTAGAACCGGAAAAGATAACAAATAGACTAGAAGTCTTACGGAAAGATTTCGTAGCTTCAACATAATATTTCAAAGCTCTAACAACATCCAAAGAATGCAATGATTTCTCCTTAGAATTCTTAGGATTAGGACATAATGAAGGAACCACAATTTCTCTACTAATGTTGTTGGAATTCACAACTTTAGGTAAAAATTCAAAAGAAGTTCGCAACACCGCCTTATCCTGATGAAAAATCAGAAAAGGAGACTCACACGAAAGAGCAGATAATTCAGAAACTCTTCTAGCAGAAGAGATGGCCAAAAGGAACAAAACTTTCCAAGAAAGTAATTTAATGTCCAATGAATGCATAGGTTCAAACGGAGGAGGAGGAGGAGAAATTGACTTAATGACAGGTTTTATACGAACCAAAGCTTGTACAAAACAATGAATATCAGGAAGAATAGCAATCTTTCTGTGAAAAAGAACAGAAAGAGCGGAGATTTGTCCTTTCAAAGAACTTGCGGACAAACCCTTATCTAAACCATCCTGAAGAAACTGTAAAATTCTCGGTATTCTAAAAGAATGCCAAGAAAAATGATGAGAAAGACACCAAGAAATATAAGTCTTCCAGACTCTATAATATATCTCTCGAGATACAGATTTACGAGCCTGTAACATAGTATTAATCACGGAGTCAGAGAAACCTCTATGACCAAGAATCAAGCGTTCAATCTCCATACCTTTAAATTTAAGGATTTCAGATCCGGATGGAAAAAAGGACCTTGTGACAGAAGGTCTGGTCTTAACGGAAGAGTCCATGGCTGGCAAGATGCCATCCGGACAAGATCCGCATACCAAAACCTGTGAGGCCATGCCGGAGCTATTAGCAGAACAAACGAGCATTCCCTCAGAATCTTGGAGATTACTCTTGGAAGAAGAACTAGAGGCGGAAAGATATAGGCAGGATGATACTTCCAAGGAAGTGATAATGCATCCACTGCCTCCGCCTGAGGATCCCGGGATCTGGACAGATACCTGGGAAGTTTCTTGTTTAGATGAGAGGCCATCAGATCTATCTCTGGAAGCCCCCACAATTGAACAATCTGAAGAAATACCTCTGGGTGAAGAGACCATTCGCCCGGATGCAACGTTTGGCGACTGAGATAATCCGCTTCCCAATTGTCTACACCTGGGATATGAACCGCAGAGATTAGACAGGAGCTGGATTCCGCCCAAACCAAAATTCGAGATACTTCTTTCATAGCCAGAGGACTGTGAGTCCCTCCTTGATGATTGATGTATGCCACAGTTGTGACATTGTCTGTCTGAAAACAAATGAACGATTCTCTCTTCAGAAGAGGCCAAAACTGAAGAGCTCTGAAAACTGCACGGAGTTCCAAGATATTGATCGGTAATCTCACCTCCTGAGATTCCCAAACTCCTTGTGCCGTCAGAGATCCCCACACAGCTCCCCAACCTGTGAGACTTGCATCTGTTGAAATTACAGTCCAGGTCGGAAGAACAAAAGAAGCCCCCTGAATTAAACGATGGTGATCTGTCCACCACGTTAGAGAGTGCCGAACAATCGGTTTTAAAGATATTAATTGATATATCTTCGTGTAATCCCTGCACCATTGGTTCAGCATACAGAGCTGAAGAGGTCGCATGTGAAAACGAGCAAAGGGGATCGCGTCCGATGCAGCAGTCATAAGACCTAGAATTTCCATGCATAAGGCTACCGAAGGGAATGATTGAGACTGAAGGTTTCGACAGGCTGTAATCAATTTTAGACGTCTCTTGTCTGTTAAAGACAAAGTCATGGACACTGAATCTATCTGGAAACCCAGAAAGGTTACCCTTGTTTGAGGAATCAAAGAACTTTTTGGTAAATTGATCCTCCAACCATGATCTTGAAGAAACAACACAAGTCGATTCGTATGAGACTCTGCTAAATGTAAAGACGGAGCAAGTACCAAGATATCGTCCAAATAAGGAAATACCACAATACCCTGTTCTCTGATTACAGACAGAAGGGCACCGAGAATCTTTGTGAAAATTCTTGGAGCTGTAGCAAGGCCAAACGGTAGAGCCACAAATTGGTAATGCTTGTCTAGAAAAGAGAATCTCAGGAACTGATAATGATCTGGATGAATTGGAATATGCAGATATGCATCCTGTAAATCTATTGTGGACATATAATTCCCTTGCTGAACAAAAGGCAATATAGTCCTTACAGTTACCATCTTGAACGTTGGTATCCTTACACAACGATTCAATAATTTTAGATCCAGAACTGGTCTGAAGGAATTCTCCTTCTTTGGTACAATGAAGAGATTTGAATAAAACCCCATCCCCTGTTCCGGAACTGGAACTGGCATAATTACTCCAGCCAACTCTAGATCTGAAACACAATTCAGAAATGCTTGAGCTTTCACTGGATTTACTGGGACATGGGAAAGAAAAAATCTCTTTGCAGGAGGTCTCATCTTGAAACCAATTCTGTACCCTTCTGAAACAATGTTCTGAATCCAAAGATTGTGAACAGAATTGATCCAAATTTCTTTGAAAAAACGTAACCTGCCCCCTACCAGCTGAACTGGAATGAGGGCCGTACCTTCATGTGAACTTAGAAGCAGGCTTTGCCTTTCTAGCAGGCTTGGATTTATTCCAGACTGGAGATGGTTTCCAAACTGAAACTGCTCCTGAGGACGAAGGATCAGGCTTTTGTTCTTTGTTGAAACGAAAGGAACGAAAACGATTGTTAGCCCTGTTTTTACCTTTAGACTTTTTATCCTGTGGTAAAAAAGTTCCTTTCCCACCAGTAACAGTTGAAATAATAGAATCCAACTGAGAACCAAATAATTTGTTTCCCTGGAAAGAAATGGAAAGTAGAGTTGATTTAGAAGCCATATCAGCATTCCAAGTCTTAAGCCATAAAGCTCTTCTGGCTAAGATAGCCAGAGACATAAATCTAACATCAACTCTAATAATATCAAAAATGGCATCACAGATGAAATTATTAGCATGCTGGAGAAGAATAATAATATCATGAGAATCACGATTTGTTACTTGTTGCGCTAGAGTTTCCAACCAAAAAGTTGAAGCTGCAGCAACATCAGCCAATGATATAGCAGGTCTAAGAAGATTACCTGAACATAGATAAGCTTTTCTTAGAAAAGATTCAATTTTTCTATCTAAAGGATCTTTAAACGAGGTACCATCTGACGTAGGAATGGTAGTACGTTTAGCAAGGGTAGAAATAGCCCCATCAACTTTAGGGATTTTGTCCCAAAATTCTAACCTGTCAGGCGGAACAGGATATAATTGCTTAAAACGTTTAGAAGGAGTAAATGAATTACCCAATTTATCCCATTCCTTAGCAATTACTGCAGAAATAGCATTAGGAACAGGAAAGACTTCTGGAATAACCGCAGGAGCTTTAAAAACCTTATCCAAACGTATAGAATTAGTATCAAGAGGACTAGAATCCTCTATTTCTAAAGCAATTAGTACTTCTTTAAGTAAAGAGCGAATAAATTCCATCTTAAATAAATATGAAGATTTATCAGCATCAATCTCTGAGACAGAATCCTCTGAACCAGAAGAGTCCAAAGAATCAGAATGATGGTGTTCATTTAAAAATTCATCTGTAGAGAGAGAAGATTTAAAAGACTTTTTACGTTTACTAGAAGGAGAAATAACAGACAAAGCCTTCTTTATGGATTCAGAAACAAAATCTCTTATGTTATCAGGAACATTCTGCACCTTAGATGTTGAGGGAACTGCAACAGGCAATGGTACATCACTAAAGGAAATATTATCTGCTTTAACAAGTTTGTCATGACAATTATTACAAACAGCTGGAGGAATAGCTACCAAAAGTTTACAGCAGATACACTTAGCTTTGGTAGATCCAGCAGGCAGTGGTTTTCCTGTAGTATCTTCTGGCTCAGATGCAACGTGAGACATCTTGCAATATGTAAGAGAAAAAACAACATATAAAGCAAAATAGATCAAATTCCTTATAAGACAGTTTCAGGAATGGGAAAAAAATGCCAAACATCAAGCTTCTAGCAACCAGAAGCAAATGAAAAATGAGACTGAAATAATGTGGAGACAAAAGCGACGCCCATATTTTTTGGCGCCAAATAAGACGCCCACATTATTTGGCGCCTAAATGCTTTTGGCGCCAAAAATGACGCCACATCCGGAACGCCGACATCTTTGGCGCAAAATAACGTCAAAAATGACGCAACTTCCGGCGACACGTATGACGCCGGAAACGGAAAAGAATTTTTGCGCCAAAAAAGTCCGCGCCAAGAATGACAATAAAATGAAGCATTTTCAGCCCCCGCGAGCCTAACAGCCCACAGGGAAAAAAGTCAAATTTTTGAGGTAAGAAAAAATATGATAATTTAAAGCATAATCCCAAATATGAAACTGACTGTCTGGAAATAAGGAAAGTTGAACATTCTGAGTCAAGGCAAATAAATGTTTGAATACATATATTTAGAACTTTATAAATAAAGTGCCCAACCATAGCTTAGAGTGTCACAGAAAATAAGACTTACTTACCCCAGGACACTCATCTACATGTTTGTAGAAAGCCAAACCAGTACTGAAACGAGAATCAGTAGAGGAAATGGTAAATATAAGAGTATATCGTCGATCTGAAAAGGGAGGTAAGAGATGAATCTCTACGACCGATAACAGAGAACCTTATGAAATAGACCCCGTAGAAGGAGATCACTGCATTCAATAGGCAATACTCTCCTCACATCCCTCTGACATTCACTGCACGCTGAGAGGAAAACCGGGCTCCAACTTGCTGCGGAGCGCATATCAACGTAGAATCTAGCACAAACTTACTTCACCACCTCCCTTGGAGGCAAAGTTTGTAAAAACTGATTTGTGGGTGTGGTGAGGGGTGTATTTATAGGCATTTTAAGGTTTGGGAAACTTTGCCCCTCCTGGTAGGAATGTATATCCCATACGTCACTAGCTCATGGACTCTTGTTAATTACATGAAAGAAAACTATTCAGTTTATCGACTTTAGGAGCCTCAGCGACTGTAGATTCCGAATCCTCCAGAGTAGCCAAAACCTCCTTAAGTAGTAAGCGGAGGTGCTCAAGCTTAAACCTAAAATAACCTCTTCTGAATCCGCTGTACGAACTACAGCAGACTCAGATTTCGCCCTCAGAAGCTACTAAAGAATGGTTATCCTCAGATAATTGAGATAAACTGACCAAGGCAGCTTTGGCATTATCAGAAATTCCTGACTTAGGAAGAGAAAATCTAAAAATATGTCCTCTCTTTCCTGAGATAGGTAAGGCACTCAGGGCTGCAGATATCACAGAGGTAAGCTGAGCTACAAAATCACCTGGGAAAAATACGTCCTCAGGTGCAGACTGAGTGGAACCACAGGGCACTGCTTGTGCAACTGCAAGGGGCGGGGACACTTGAGATGAAAGATGAGGCATGTCTGTGGCAACATAATCCTGAGGCTCAGAGGGGTTAATTTGTTAGTAAATACAGAATTTTTATTTTTAGACTGAAGCATAATTTTTAATACGAGGAACAAAATTGCACAGGAGATATCACCTGTGCTTCTAAACAATACAAACACTTTTTCAAAAGAAAGATATTATCCCTTCCTATAATGAAAATCTCACTCAGTTTTTTACTTTGTCAAATTTAATACAAGTCCGATATAAAAGAAACATTTTACAAAAGCTAAGGTGGCACCCTCTGTCATCACGTGACCGCAGAAATATTCAGTGTGACAGATATAAGAAGCGTGCGAAAGCGTCGAGTTGAACATGCACTTAGTTAAAAAAAAAAAAAAAAGTGTTGTATACGCAAATACTCTACCAGGATTCTGATCAATTTTCCTGAGTCTATTCATAAAGCGCTTTCTTAATTCAAAATAAACACTGTCCCTCAGATACTTTCAGTACTCTCTAGCCGTTGCTGCCTCATCCACAGACATTAAACTCAGTCCCAGAAAAACTGTATTAAAAGTAAATTACAGCTATTTCCATACACCAGAGCCCAGCATAATGCCAAAACCACAATGATGAGATTTATCTTAAGTCCCAAGCTTCTTTTAAGAAGAGGAATTTACCCTTTAAGTGCTTCAGTCCCCTTACCAAAGCAGGAAAAGCACTTACCTTGGAGCTTCAGCTGCATGGCAGGCACAGCTTCAGATGACTTCTGACAGGGACCTGAAGAGAAAAGGGACCTATATAGGGGTTCTAATAGCCACCACAACTCTTACTCAAGAGGATTACATGGACACAGCATTACCCCAATCCTTGCTTGCAGGGAAACTACCCATTAAAGCATTAAAACTTAATTTTCTTCAGACACCATCTTCGCACACCTTCATGATGTCCAAAGGCAAAGAATGACTGGGGGTAATGGGAAGTGGGAGACAAAGCTTTGCTGGGGTGTTCTTTGCCTCCCCCTGGTGGCCAGGAGTTGAATTCCCACTAGTAATTAGAATGGATTTGTGGACTCTCCATGCCATTGGAAAGATAGATGTTTTACCAGAAGCATTTTTCTTATTCTACAATAAAAAGGTAATCATTTCTGTTAGACACATTTCTAATTTTTGTTGCACAGGAAACAGGGTTATAATTTAATGTGCTCTCACCTGTGAAGTAATCAAAACCATCTTGCTGGAAGACCTCAAACACAAGGGGCAGCAGCTGCCACATCTGGGCAGAGACTTGCTGACAGGTTAGGCTGTGGGCCAAGGAGAATATCTCTTCATAAAACTCTGAAACAAGAAACCAGTGTGATTAACGGCACAAGGTTTAAATGGATATTACAAAACTACACCTATAGCACTTTAGATTTAAATACTGAAGACTCATTACCTAAATATTTTTAAACCATTTATATATTTTTATAAAAAATGCCCATCACAACTATCATCGTTAATGTAGTTACTGATGCCCATTATCGGACCACATTAGTTTGCTTCCTGCCCATTTTACTTACCTAGAACATGCTGCTGTAGAACGGTTCCAATCACTTGCAGGCAGATTCCCTCCAGCTGCTGAGTAATCTGGGTAAAAATTTAAATTGCTGAGTTTAATCACACACTAAAAAAAAATCAAATACTTTCTGTAATTTGTGGAAAAACAAAATGTATGCTTACCTGATAAATTTCTTTCCGGGCATGGAGAGTCCACGATTTCATTCCAATTACTAGTGGGAATTCAACTCCTGGCCAGGAGGAGGCAAAGAGCACCCCAGCAGAGCTGTCATGTGTCACTTCCCTTACCCATAATCAGTCATTCGGCTAAAGGAAAATGGAAAAAGATGACAATACAAGGGTATAGAGGTGCCTGAGGTTTATACCAAAAACATCTTCCATCTTAAATGTAATGAGGGTGGGTCGCTGACTATGTCCGGAAAGAAATTTATCAGGTAAGCATACATTGTTTTCTTTCCTTTGGCATGGAGAGTCCATGATTTCATTCCAATTACTAGTGGGAACCAATACCCAAGCTAGAAGACACAGAATGAAAGGGAGGGAGAAAGGCAACCTAAACAGAAGGCATCGCCGATTGAAGAACTTATCTCCCAAAGGAAGCCTCAGTTGAAGCAAAAGAACCAAATCTGTAGATTTTGGAAAAGGTATGCAATGAGGACCAAGAGGTTGCCTTGTCGATATGCTTCACGGAGCTTCATTTTTTAAAATCCAGGAAGAAGAGACAGCCCTAATGGAATGAGCCATCATTTTCTCAGGAGGCTGTTGTCCAGCTGTCTCAAACTAACCGGATAACCCATCTCAACCAGAGAAGAGGTAGAAGAGGGCTTCTGACCTTTAACAGCTAAAACGACGAATAGGGCAGAAGATTGACGAAAAACCTTAGTTCCTTTGCAGGTAAAATCTTAGAGCATGCACAACATCCAGATTGTGTAACAGACGTTCCTTCTGAAAAGAAGGGTTAGGATAAGAAGGAACAACAATTTCTAGATTGAAGTAGCGATCAGACACATTTTAGGAAGCCATCCCAACTTAGAACAAAAGACCACGTTATCCGCATGAAAACATAAGGTAAAGAGAATCACATCATAGAGTCAAAGTTCCAAGACTCTACAAGCAGAAAAAATGTTGGAGAAAAAAAAATCTTTCCAGGGTAATAACTGAATATCAACAATGCATAGGCTCAGGCTGAGCCTGATAAAAAAATGTTAATTTTTTTTTCACAACAAGGTTAAGACTCCACAGGTTTAAACACAGGTCTGATTCTGACCAAGGATTGAATATCTGGCAGATCTGCCAAACATTTGTATAAAAAAAAAAAAAAGAAGTGCAAAAACTGACCCTTTAGAATACCGACAAACCTTTCTCCAGGCCATCCTGAAAAAAGGAAGAAATACAGGGAATCCTCACCCAACTCCAAAAGAAACCCTTAGATTCGCACCAAAAAGGTATTTACACTAAACCTTATGGTAAATCTTACAAATAACAAAAAAAAAAAACCCTGCCAAGCTAAGACGAGGCAGTTAATCTCTAAACAGTCAGCTTCAGATAATCTAGATTTGGGTGGAGGAATGGACCCCGGAGTAGAAGGTCCTTCCAAAAAGGCAACCTCCAAGGGGGAAGAGATGAGATCTTCACCATATCCAAGAACCAGATCCTGCAAGGCCAGGCAGGTGCTATGAAGATTACAGACTCTCTCCTGTGATACAAGCTAATACTCGAGGAAGGAGGGCAAACAGAGGGAAAAAGAATGCTAGATTGAAGACCCAATGTATCAACAGAGCGGCGATCAGAACTGCTTGAGGATCTTTTTATCCAGATCAGTAACAGGAAGCTTTGCGTTTAGACGAGACACCATGAAATCCAACTCCGGAACCCCTACCATTTGAAGATTATCCTTGTGAACACTTCCAGATGGAGGGTCCAATCCCCTGGATGAAAGGTCTGTCTGCTTAGAAAGTCCACTTCCCAGTTGAACACCACTGGGATGAGGATGGCAGAGAGGGAAAAAAAAAAATCCATGAACTCCTAGTTCCTCCCTGGTGACAGATGTATGCTGCTGAGATTTTGTCAGTCCGAAAAATGATAATTCGGGAGAGAAGACTCCTCAGGTCCAAAGACCCCAAGTCTGAAAAGAACCCTAAACTGCTCCCCAGCCCGACAGGCTTGAATCCGTGGTCACAATCTCCCAAGATAGTCTCGGGTATCAAGTTCCCTGAGACAGATGACCCTGAGAATCCACTAAGATAGAGTCTCTCGTTATTGAGACTAGGACTATCCTCAGAGATCCAAGAGGTCTCTATTCCAATGTCTTAGCAAGCAAGACTGAAGAGGTCTCAGATGGATAGGAGCAAAGGAATAAAACAATTATTCCCTACACTGAGTCACTGATGGATGTGTAGATGACTGAAGTGAAATACATAAAGCAAGAATTTTGGATTTTCTGAACTCAGTCAGAAAAATCTACAGAGACAATCTATGATCGTTCCCAAAAAGCATACCCTGGTATTTGGTACTAGGCAACTCTCCTCCAGATTCAGCTTCCACCCGCGAGTACGAAGAGTGTACAACAGAGAATCCTAAAGATCTTGCTAAATAAAAAATGGCGCCTGAACCAAGATATCATCCAGGTACGGAGCCACTGCAATGCCAAGACCTGATCATTGCCAGAAGAGCCCCTAGAACCTTCATAAAGATTTGAGGTGCAGTGGCAAGACTGAAAGAAGGGCCACAAATTGGAAGAGTTGGTCTTGAAAGGCAAACCAAAGGAATTGGAAATGTCCCTCGTGAATAGCAACATGAAGGAACGCGTCCATCAGGTCGATGGAAGTCATGAACTGACCCTCCTAACCAAAAGGAGAATAGAACAGTCAGTCTCCCTTTTGAAGGATGGAACATTGTGACATTTTTTGAGACACTCTAGGTCTAAAATGTGTCGAAAAGTTTCCCCTTCCTAACCACGAATAGATGGGGAAAAATTCTTGACCCTGTTCCACCAGAGGAACTGGAACAATCACTCTGAGAGAAGTGAAAACCTTTACGCAGTTTAAGAAAGTCTCTTATGTTAACTGGGTTGTAGATAAACTTGATAGGAGAAATCTGTCTCAGGGAGGACAAGATTTGAATCCTGTACTGAATCCCTGAGAATACGTTAAAGGGGACATCCAGCGCCAGCAGCTGGATACAGACCAACCACCTTTGAGTTGTAAAGCCACAATCCAAGGCGGACCCTTCAGTGGAAGTAGAAGGCTACTTGGATTACTTGTCCGTGTTCCAAGGCTGTCTCCAATTCAGTCAAAAAAAGAAAAGAAAAAGTTCAATAGAGTCAAACTTAAAGGGACACTGAACCCAAATGTTTTCTTTTATGATTCAGCTAGAGCATGCAATTTTAAGCAACTTTTTAAATTTATTCCTATTATCAATTTTTCTTCACTCTTGCTATCTTTATTTGAAAAGCAAGAATGTAAGTTTAGAAGCCGGCCCATGTTTGGTTCACAACCTGGGTTGTCCTTGCCGATTTGACAGCACCAAGTGCTGTCCAGGGTGCTGAAACAAAAATTGTCTGGCTCCTTAGCTTAGATTCCTTCTTTCAAATAAAGATAGCAAGAGAATGACTTAAAATTACATGCACTGAATCACGAAAGAAAATATTTGGCTTTAGTGTCCCTTTATAAAGAGACAAAATCAAACATCTCAATGAAGGAGATTATTCCTAAAGGCTAAGGTCGCTCCTCTGAGGACACAACTGTCACAGCAATGTCCAGGAACAATCCTGCGACCTCAGCTGCTGAATCTCTCTCAGCCTATTGCTCTGTCAGAGTACTTTATTTCATTTAATAAAAACATAGAACTATAAATGAATCCTAAAACACAGAACTGAAAAACTGAGTCTGATGCATGATACCATACATGTCAGACCTAACAAGTGTCTCCCTCAATATGAGGAAAAATATAAAACATACAGTTGTGCTCATAAGTTTACATACCCTGGCAGAATTTATGATTTCTTGGCCATTTTTCAAAGAATATGGATGATAACGCAACAACTTTTCTTTCACTCATGGTTAGTGTTTGGCTGAAGCCACTTATCAACTGTGTTTACTCTTTAAATCATAAATGACAACAGAAACTACCCAAAGGACCCTGATCAAAAATCTACATACCCTGGTGATTTTGGCATGATAACATGCACACAAGTTGACACAATGTGGTTTGAATGTCTATTAAAGGTAACCATCTTCACCTGTGATATGTTTTCTTGCAATTGGTGTGTGTGTATAAAAGGTCAATGAGTTTCTGGACTCCTGACAGACCCTTGCATCTTTCATCCAATTCTGCACTGACGATTCTGGATTCTGAGTCATGGGGAAAGCAAAAGAATTGTCAAAGAATCTGCGGAAAAAGGTAGTTTAACTGTATAAAACAGGAAAGGGATATAAAAAGATATCCAAGGAAATGAGAATGCAAATCAGCAGTGTTCAAACTAATAAAGAAGTGGAAAATGAGGGGTTCTGTTGAAACCAAACCACAGTCAGGTAGACAAACCAAAATTTCAGCCACAACTGCCAGGATAATGATTCGGGATGCAAAGACAAAACCACAAAACTTCAGGTGACATACACGACATGTGGTGTGGCCGTTTCAAGATGCACAATAAGGAGGCACTTGTAGAAAGATGGGCTGCATGGTTGAGTTGCCAGAAGAAATCCATTACTACGCAAATGCCATAAAGTATCCTGCTTACAATACGCCAAACAGCACACAGACACGCCTCAAACCTTCTGGCAC
Source organism: Bombina bombina (assembly GCF_027579735.1). Taxonomy (NCBI): domain Eukaryota; kingdom Metazoa; phylum Chordata; class Amphibia; order Anura; family Bombinatoridae; genus Bombina; species Bombina bombina. Next base: position 212,339,936 of record NC_069505.1, read on the forward strand.
AAAGTCATTTGGAGTGATGAGACCAAAATTAAGCTTTTTGGCCACAACCATAAACGCTACATTCGGAGAAGATTCAACAAGGCCTATGATGAAAGGTACACAATTCCTACTGAGAAACACGGAAGGTGGATCGCTGATGTTTTGGGGATGTGTGAGCTACAAAGGCACAGGAAATTTGGCCAGAATTGATGGCAAGATGAATGCAGTATGTTATCAAACAGAACACCTCTTCTTCCACTTCTTTATTAGAGTTTGAACACTGCTGATTTGCATTCTCAATTCCTTGGATATCTTTTTATATCCCTTTCCTGTTTTATACAGTTCAACTACCTTTTCCCCCACTGATCCTTTGACAATTTTTTTTTCTTTCCCCATGACTCAGAATCCAGAAAATAAAGTGCAGCCCTGGATGAAAGATGCAAGGGTCTGTCAGGAATCCAGAAATGTATTGACCTTTTTATACACACTACAAGAAAACAGATCACAGGCGAAGATGGTTACCTTTAATAGCCATTCAAACCCCTTTGTGTCAACTTGTGTGCATGTTATCAGGCCAAAATCAGCAGGCTAGGTAAACTTTTGATCAGGGTCATTTGGGTAGTTTCTGTTGTCATTATGATTTAAAGAGAGTAAACGCAGTTGACTGATAATTAATGGCTTCAGCCAAACACTAACCATGAGTGAAAGAAAAGTTTGGTGTTATTCATATTCTCTGAAAAATGGCCAATAAATAAATTCTGCCAGGGTATGTAAACTTATCAGCACAACTGTATGTCTTACACCAAATAAATAGAAATAAATATTGCATGAAAAAAAAAAAATAATAATTCCCATACATAAAAAGGAAAAATATATACGAGACGGATATATTAAAAATCCCCTCATATGAGAGAGATTAATACATGGAGTCTCTGTACCAGACAGATGAAAACATTAGGTATAAAATAAGTTATATAAATGATGGCACTTCGTAAACTAAGTTTTTCATGCTACTATCAGCGTGATAGTCTTCTAATATGAAGAAATGAAATGCATATGAAACATAAAATATTAAAAATGTGATCATATACATAAAAAAAACTGCCACTAGATGGCCGACACTACCAAGAGATTCACGATAACGATTTGATTCATAATCTAATATAAGGACTCCAGAAACATGCAACATATTATAAAGATTTTCCCACAATAGAGTAGCAAAGTGCTATGAAGAAGACTTAATAGTCTATATACACATTAGAGATTCCAGAATATGCATAACCAAAAAAGAAAATTTATGCTGCAGATTACCTGATAAATTTGTTTCTTTTTAGACAAGATGAGTCCACGGATTTCATCCTTGTGAGATTACGCCTCCTGGTCAGCAGGAGGCGGCAAAGTGCACCACAGCAAAGCTGTATAAATAGCTCCTCCCATCCCTCCAACTCCAGTCATTTGACCGAAGATAGGAAGAGAAAGGAAAAGCCAAGGTGCAGAGGTGTCTGAAGTTTACAAAATTAGTAACTTGTCTCATAGAATAGGGCGGGTCGTGGACTCATTGTGTCTAAAAAGAAACAAATTTATCAGGTAAGCATACATTTTCTTTTTAAAGACACGATGAGTCCACGGATTTCATACTTATGTGTGGGATACAATACCAAAGCTATAGTACACGGATGAAAAGGGAGGGACAAGACAGGGAACCGAAACGGAAGGCACCAACTGCTTGAAGAACCTTTCTCCCAAAAACAACCTCAACAGAGGCAAAGGTATCAAATTTAAAAAATCTAGAAAAAAAAAAGAGAGAAGGGTAGACCAATTCACAGCCTTGCAAATCTGTTCAACAGAAGCATCATTTTTGAATGCCCATGAGGAAGCCACAGCCCTAGTGGAATGAGCCGTAATTCGTTCAGGAGGCTGCTGTCCAGCACTCCCATATGCAAAACGGATGATACTCTTCAGCCAAAAAGAAAGAGGTAATGAAGCTTTATAACCCTACGATTTCCCTGAAAAAATAACAAAGAAGACGATTGTCGAAAATTCCTTAGTCGCGTGAAAGAAAAACGTTACAGCACGGATTACGTCTAAATTATGGAACAGACGTTCCTTCTAGAAGAAGGATTAGGACACAAGGAAAGAACAACAATCTCCTAATTAATATTCTCGTTTGAAACAACTTTAGGAAGAAAACCAAGTTTTTTTTTACAGAACACCACCTTATCCGAATGGAAAATAAGAGAAGGAGAATCATATGGCAATGCCGAAAGCACAGACTCTTCGAGCAGAAGAAATAACTAGAAATAAAACTTTCCAGATAATTTAATAGAAATGGAATGCATAGGTTCAAACTGAACCCTTGGAAGAACTCTAAGGACTAAATTTAAACTCCCAGGAGGAGCAATTGATCTAAATATAGGCCCGATTCTTAGAGTCTGACAAAAAGATTGTACATCTGGAACATCTGCCAGACGCTTGTGTAAAAAAAAAAATAGAGCAGAAATCTGTCCCTTTAAGGAACTCGCTGATAACCTCTTCTCCAATCCTTCTTGGAAAAAAGACCAAATTTGTGAATCCTAACCCTACTCGATGAGAAGCCCTTGGATTCACACCAATAAAGATATTTACGCCATATCTTATGGCAAATTTTCCTAGTAACAGGCTTACGTGCCTGAAATAAAGTATTTATGACCGAATCAGAGAAACCTCGCTCAGATAAATTCAAGAGTTCAATCTCCAAGCAGACAGCTGCCGAGAAATTAGATTTGGGTGAAGTGCCCCTGAGTCAGGTCTTTCCACGACGGGAGCCACCAAGGTAGTAGAGATGCATCTCCACCGGAACTGCATACCAATCCTGCAAGGTCAGACCGGCGCTGTCAGTATCACCGAAACCCTTTCCTGTATGAACCGAGTAATTGCTCGAGGCGGAAGAACAAACGGAGGAAACAGGTACGCTAGCTTGAAAGTCCAAGGGGCCTCCAGAGCATCTATCAGTTTGCCTGGGGTCCCTGGATCTCGACCCGTAGCCCGAGAGCTTGGCAATCGGTCGGATGAAAAGTCTGCCTGCTCCGAAAATCCGCCTCCCAGTAGTTCCAACTCTGGGATGTGGAACATCGACACAACAAGAATGATTCTCTGCTCGCGGAATTAATCTGGCAATCTCCGTCAACGCCAAGGAATATCCTTATATCTCGCTGATTAATGCAGGTCACTGACGTTACATCGTTCGTAGATTATGGGCAAAACAGACTCTTACTGTGTCCATAATCCTTGAACCTTTAGGACTACCCAGACTGCTCCCCCCTAGGAGGCTGGCCTCAATCACCACAATCACCCAAGAGGTTCTGTGAAAACATGTACCCTGAAAGAAGTGAACCAGAGATACTCTTCTTCGGGAACCACAAATAGAATGGAACATTCCAGTCCCTGCTCCAAAATTGGAACGGGAACAATCACTCCCAGAGCGGAGAGGTCTATGACACAATGTAAGAACGCCTCTTGTCATCAGATCTGCAGGTAATCTCAAAATAAGGAATATTCCTCCAGGAGTTACCTTGGAACTCCAGATTGCATCTGAGAATTTCCAGTGCACAGGGATCCTGGACATCCCGAACCAAGGCTTTGAACAAAGAAGGAAGTCTGCCCCCTACAAGATGCAGTCCCGGATCGGGGATACAACCTTTCTACTGTCTTGGAATTGCTAGTCGACTGCGTGGACTGTTTTCCCTTGATCCAAAACTAGTTGGATCTCCATGAAGATTTGGACCGTTCCTGCTAATGAGGCAGCGGCTGAGGAGGAGGCGGCTGAGGAGGAGGAGGCGGCTGAGGAGGAGGAGGAGGCGGCTGAGGAGGAGGAGGAGGAGGAGGCGGCTGAGGAGGAGGAGGAGGAGGAGGAGGAGGCGGCTGAGGAGGAGGAGGAGGCGGCTGAGGAGGAGGAGGAGGAGGCGGCTGAGGCGGAGGAGGAGGAGGCGGCTGAGGAGGCGGAGGAGGCGGCTGAGGAGGCGGAGGAGGCGGAGGAGGAGGAGGCGGCTGAGGCGGAGGAGGAGGAGGAGGAGGAGGCGGCTGAGGAGGAGGAGGAGGAGGCGGCTGAGGAGGAGGAGGAGGAGGCGGCTGAGGAGGAGGAGGAGGAGGCGGCTGAGGAGGAGGAGGAGGAGGCGGCTGAGGCGGCGGAGGAGGAGGCGGCTGAGGCGGCGGAGGAGGAGGCGGCTGAGGCGGCGGAGGAGGAGGCGGCTGAGGCGGCGGAGGAGGAGGCGGCTGAGGAGGAGGAGGAGGAGGAGGAGGCGGCTGAGGAGGAGGAGGAGGAGGAGGAGGAGGAGGCGGCTGAGGAGGAGGAGGAGGAGGAGGCGGCTGAGGAGGAGGAGGAGGAGGCGGCTGAGGAGGAGGAGGAGGAGGCGGCGGCTGAGGAGGAGGAGGAGGAGGAGGCGGCTGAGGAGGAGGAGGAGGAGGAGGCGGCTGAGGAGGAGGAGGAGGAGGCGGCTGAGGAGGAGGAGGAGGAGGCGGCTGAGGAGGAGGAGGAGGCGGCTGAGGAGGAGGAGGAGGAGGCGGCGGCTGAGGAGGAGGAGGAGGCGGCTGAGGAGGAGGCGGCGGCTGAGGAGGAGGAGGAGGCGGCTGAGGAGGAGGAGGCGGCTGAGGAGGAGGAGGAGGCGGCTGAGGAGGAGGAGGAGGAGGCGGCTGAGGAGGAGGAGGAGGAGGCGGCTGAGGAGGAGGAGGCGGCGGAGGAGGCGGCGGAGGAGGAGGCGGCGGAGGCGGCGGAGGAGGCGGCTGAGGAGGAGGCGGCTGAGGAGGAGGCGGCTGAGGAGGAAGAGTTTCTCTTGAAACTACAAAAGGAACGAAAATTGTTTGTCATCCTTCATTCCTCTTGATCTACGGGAGAAGATGACCCTAACCTCCCGTGATGTCAGCAATAATTTTCTACAAATCAAGTCCGAACAAAAAAAAAAAAAGTCTTCCCCACGTATGGAATGGCTAGAAGCTTAATAACTTACTATCATACTAACACAGGCAAAGAGAATGACTGGGTTGGGATGGAAAGAAGGAGCTATTTATACAGCTCTGCTGTGGTGCTCTTTGCCTCCTCCTGCTGACCAGGAGGCGATATCCCACAAGGATGAAATCTTGAAAAATAAAACAAAACTTGCCAAGATAACTTTATATCTAGGGAATGAATAGGTTCAAACGGAACCCCTTGAAGAACATTAAGAACTAAATTCAAACTCCAAGGAGGAGCAATTGGTCTAAACACCAGGCCTGATTCTAGTCAGAGCCTGACAAAAATATGGAACATCTGACAGACGTTTGAGTAGCAAAATAGACAAAGCAGAAATCTGTCCCTTTAAGGAACTTGCTGACAACCCTTTCTCCAATCCGTCTTGGAGAAAAGACAAAATCCTGGGAATCCTAACCCTACTCCATGAGTAGCCCTTGGATTCGCACCAATAAAGATATTTACGCCATATTTTATGGTAAATCTTTCTAGCAACAGGCTTACGTGCCTGAATCAAGGTATCGATCACCGAATCAGAAAACCCTCGTTTAGATCAAATTAAGCGTTCAATCTCCAAGCCGTTAGCTGCAGAGAAACTAGATTCGGATGATGGAAGGGCCCCTGAATGAGAAGGTCTTTCCTCAATGGAAGCCTCCACGGTGGCTGAGATGACATGTCCACCAGATCGGCATACCAAGTCCTGCGAGGCCACGAAAGGAGCGATGAGGATCACTGACGCCCTCTCCTGTTTGACTCTAGCAATCACCCGGAGAAGGAGAGCAAATGGAGGGAACACATAAGATAGGCTGAAAGACCAGGGTACTGCCAAGGCATCTATCAGCTTGGCCTGGGGGTCCCTGGATCTGGACCGGTACCTCGGAAGCTTGGCATTCCGACGAGATGCCATGAGATCCAACTCCAGCATGCCCCATCTGAGATCCAGGCTGGAAAAAAATAATTCTGCCGGATGAAACGTCAGTCTGCTCAGAAAGTCCGCTTCCCAGTTTTCCCACCCCTGGGATGTAGACCACTGACAGATGGCAAGAGTGCAAGACTGCCCACTGTATTATCTTGGATACTTCTGTCATCGCTAAGGAACTCCTTGTTCCTCCCTGATGATTGATGTAAGCTACCGCTGTGATGTTGTCCGACTGGAACCTGATGAATTTGGCCGAAGCCAACTGAGGCCAAGCCTGAAGCACATTGAATATGGCTCTCAACTCCAGTATGTTGATTGGAAGGAGAGACTCCGTCTGAGTCCATACACCCTGAGCGAGTTCCAGACTGCTCCCCATCCTAACAAGCTGGCATCCGTTGTCACTATCACCCATGAGGGTCTGTGGAAGCATGTCCCCTGGGATAGATGATCCAGCGACAACCACCATAGAAGAGAGAGTCCCTCGTCTTCTGATCTAGATTTATTTGAGGAGACAAATTTGTATAATCTCCATTCCACTGACTGAGCATGTTCAGTTGCAGAGGCCAGAGATGAAACCGCACAAACAGAATAATGTCCATTGCCGCTACCATCAATCCAATTACCTCCATGGATTGAGCCACTGACGGCCGAGGATTGGTCTGAAGTGCTCGGCATGTGTTCAGAATCTTTCATTTTCTGACCTCCGTCAAAAAGAATTTCATGGATAGAGAGCCGATTAGAGTTTCCAAGAAGGGAACCCTTGTCTGTGGAACTAGCGAACTCTTTTCCAGATTTACCTTCCACCCATGAGTCTTCAGGAAGGATAGAACAATGTCGGTATGAGACTGTCAGCTGATAAGACGCCTGGATCAGAATATCGTCCAGATAAGGCGCCACTGCAATGCCCCACGGTCGTAGAACCACCAGCAGAGACCCCAGAACCTTTCTGAAAACTCTGGGTGCCGTGGCCAGACCCACGAACTGAAAATGTTAGTCCAGAAAGGCAAACCTCAGGAACCTGTGATGATCTCTGTGGATAGGAACATGAAGATATGCATCCTTTAAATCCACGGTAGTCATAAATTGACCCTCCTGGATCAATGGAAGAATGGTACGAATAGTTTCCATCTTGAAGGATGGAACTCTGAGAAACTTGTTTAGACTTGAGATCCAAGATAGGTCTGAAAGTTCCCTCTCCTTTGGGAACTACAAACAGATTTGAATAAAACCCCTTGTCCCAGTATTGGAATGGGACAAATTACTCCCATGGAGGAGAGGTCTCTTACACAGCGTAAGAACGCCTCTCTATTTATCTGGTCAACAAACAATCGAGAAAGAAGAAACCTTCCTCTGGGGGAAGAATTTCTGAATTCCAGCTTGTATCCCTGAGACACTATTTCTAATGCCCAGGGATCCTGAACATCTCTTATCCAAGCCTGGATAAAGAAAGACAGTCTGCCACCTACTAGATCCAGTCCCGGATCAGGGGCCAACCCTTCATGACTTGGGAGCAGCAGGCTTCTTGGATTGTTTACCCTTGTTCCAAGACTGATTTGGTCTCCAGGTAGATTTTGCTTGCGAATAGTTATCTTCTTGTTTAGAAGAGGAAGAGGGGATTCCCTTAAAGTTTCGAAAGGCACGAAAATTACTGTCGACCCCTCTGTTTCGATTTCTTATCCTGAGGGAGGGAATGACCCTTACCTCCCGTGATGTCAGAAATAATCTCCTTAAAGTCAGGCATGAACAGGGTCTTTCCCTTGTAAGGAATAGCCAAAAGCTTAGACAACACATCAGCAGACCAAGATTTTAACCATAAAGCTTTGCGTGCCAAGATGGAAAATCCTGAACTTTTAGCCGCCAATTTGGTAATCTGAAAAGAAGCATCTGTAATAAAAGAATTAGCTAACTTAAGAGCTTTAATTCCATCTTGTATTTCTTCCAAAGAAGTCTCAGTTTTAAGAGACTCTTCTAAAGCATCAAACCAATAAGCAGCCGTAACTGAAACAATGCAGTCCGCAGGCTGCAAAAGCAACCCCTGATGAACATATTTTTTAAGCAGACCCTCCAATTTCTTATCCATAGGGTCCTTAAAAGCACAACTATCCTCGATAGGGATAGTAGTTCGTTTAGCCAAGGTTGAAATAGCTCCCTCCACCCTAGGGACTGTCTGCCAAGAGTGAATGAAGAGTGAAGAGAGAATGGCGTCTGCATTAGGGTACTTCTTGAAAACGGGAGAAGGGGAAAAAGGAATACCCGGTCTCTCCCATTCCTTAGCAATAATTTCTGAAGTTCTCTTAGGAAACTGGAAATACATCCGAATAAAAAAGGGACCTCTAAGTATATGTCCAACTTACTCAATTTCTCTGGAGGTACCACAATTGAATCAGTCATCCAAAGTCACCAAAACCTCCCTCAACAGGCGGAGGTGTTCAAGTTGAAACCTAAAGGAAACCACATCTGGATCCGTTAGCGGTAAGCCACTTCCCGAGTCAGAAAGTTACCCCTCTGATAGAACATCCATACCCTCCAATTCAGAGCCCTGGGAGGGTACATCAGAGATCGCCATTAAAGCATCAGAAGCTGTATTGACCATGAGGTTATCCTTCCTACTGCGTTTGCCCAGGAGAACCAGAAAGACAGATAACGCCTCAGAAAGGGTAGATGACAAGACCGCAGCAATATCCTGCAGAGTGATTGCAGCAGAAACTGTAGAGGAACTTGGCACCGCCTGAGCGGGCGTTAAGGGCTGTGATGCTTGGGGTGAAAGTTGCAGCATACTCTGTCTCATCAGTCTGAGAAACATCCGCCTTAGATATACCTTTATTAAAGAAAATCTGGTCTCTAAACTGTAATGCCCTCTCAGTGCATGAGGGACAAAAAGTTACAGGGGGTTCCACATTGGCATTTAAACACAGAACATGTACTGTCCTGAAGTACATCCATGACAAAAAGATAAGCAAAAGCAATATTGGTCGTGGTACTGATAAATAAGATTTATTCAAAACAAATTGATTACCCCTTCCTGGTATAGTAAATAAAGGCCAGTCTGTTCTGAGCTACTCAGTCTCCCCAGAATCAAAAGACTGCACATACCTAAATGCTGAGCGCAGCATGAACTTGTCCCACACGATGAAGAGGTCCTTTTCATCTCCTCCTACAGATCTGTGGGAGCAAACAGGGTCTTAGATAATATTTGCTAAGACCATCATCAGCAGGGCAGCAAATAGTATGGGAGGCGCAGAGAGAATGAAAATCTCCCCAGTTCCCATTGCTTAAAAGCCACCTGTAGCTCTACTCCAGAGGCTGATGAAGAATACGACTACACCCTGAATAAAAAAAAAAGCACTCACTGGTACCATTTTAAAAATAATAAACTCTTGATTGAAGAATCTAAACTAACACCTCACTTTGCCTCTTCCTATCACTAACACAGGCAAAGAGAATGACTGGGTGGGAGGGAAGGGAGGAGAATATATATATATATATATATATATATATATATATATATATATATATATATATATATATATATATATATATATATATATATATATATATATATATATATATATATATATATATATATATATATATATATATATATATATATATATATATATATATATATATATATATATATATATAAGGATGAAACCCGTGGACTCGTATCTTCTAAAAGAAAACAGAGTAACTGTCACAAAAACCTCAGGATTTAGCTAAGGGGTTAAATTCTGTGTAGCTTGAACTCAAAACAGTTATTTGTTTTTCAAAAAGAATTGTGACTTGTGTTTTCTTTGAAGTGCCAGGAGCCTCCTAAATAGCTCCACCAAATGTTATTGTGTATGTATTGAGTCATAAAGCCACTCAAGCTCTTAGTCCCAGAGATACACAGGATAGAGTTTATGGCTTAGGTTGTCAATAGAATGCATGATGCAAAACAGGGCCTCAATCACATCCTGATGAGGTCAATAAAGGGACATGGGTATTATGTATAAATGTGTTTAAAACTGTTATAACCTTAAATGAAGGTAAATATGACAACCTATGGCATATTTGATATCAAACCGATTCTCCCAATAAAACCAAGAGGTTCCCGATATGTAAATATAGAAATGGAGTTACCTAGCAGAAATTATAATGGATTGTATAATTTCAGGCAAGAACTTAGTCTATTGAAGGTCATAAAGACAGGGGGTTTCTTAGCCCGCCCAGGAGGGTGTGGTCAGGCAAACAGAACTCTGGAAAATAGTATAAGAATCTTATGTTTTTAACAATAAGATTGTCATTCTTACAAGGGGAGCTGTTTTGCAGAAGTAGCCATCATTTTCATGCCAGCCCCTGGCACGGATCTTGAAACTAGGAAAGTATTCAATACTGTTTTTCTATTTTAAATTTTAAAACACTGTTTGCATGTGTAATTTTATTTGTAACAACTTTCTATTAATAATGCATTGTGCATAATAAATAATTATTTTATTAAAGGGACACTGTACCCAAAAATTTTCTTTTGTAATTCAGAAAGAGCATGCAATTTTAAGCAACTTTCTAATTTACTCCCATTATCAATTTTTCTTCGTTCTCTTGCTATCATTATTTGAAAAGAAGGCATCTAAGCTTTTTTATGGTTTCAGTACTCTGGACAGTACTTTTTTATTGGTGGATGAATTTATCCACCAATCAGCAAGGACAACCCAGGTTGTTCACCAAAAATGGGCCGGCATCTAAACTTACATTCTTGCATTTCAAATAAAGATACCAAGAGAAAGAAGAAAATTTGATAATAGGAGTAAATTAGAAAGTTGCTTAAAATGTCATGCTCAATCTGAATCACGAAGGAAAATTTTTGGTTACAGTGTCCCTTTAAGTTTGGCCTTTGTCTAATAATTGAACCACATTACTGAAAGAGACTGGAATATTAGAACTGTATAATTTAGGTTATTTTCTGTTAAATTGTATTTAGAGAGTTAATGTGTAAAGTCTGGGTTTTTTCTTAGGATTTTCCCTTTAATACATTTTAAGTGGTGGCAGTATTGGAGCTATAGGATTGTTGGTTTAGTGTGGGTGGCATTAAAAGGGAGTTTTGGGCATTTCTCTTACGTCTAGTACAGACTAGGGAGTGTGGTTAAATCTTGCACCCACTAAACTGAATCATAAGCTTGCCTGGTGTGGCTAGATTGTGACCTATTGGTGACAGTAAAAGGGGGCTGATAACCCTTTCTGTGCCAAATAAGTGACTGGCGCAGGGTTGGATAACCTTGGTTCGTCACAGTAACTAACCCTGGTATTCTATAATAGGGGTAGCAATAATGTTGGAAGGTAAGCAAAGACTATCTCGCCGTCTTACAACTGCTTAAAAGCTACCATTACCCTTACTTAAGAGATTGATGTGGACACAGCATAACCCCAATCCTTGCTTGCAGGGAAAAGTACCCATTAAAGGATTAATATCTAAAGACACCATCTTCTCACATCCTCCCGTGACAGAGGCAAAGAGAATGACTGGGGATTATTGGTAAGGGAAGTGACACTTAACAGCTCTGCTGTGGTGCTCTTTGGCTCCTACTGCTGGCCAGGAGTTGAATTCCCACTAGTAATTGGAATGTAACAGTGGACTCTCCATGCCATAGGAAAGAAATTCTACTTTAACATTAAAGCCACTTCCTTCAAATTTAGAAGGGACATGAAACCCAAAATCTTTAACCGAAAATTTAAACCTAATATATATTTTTTAGAACAGCTTCCAACTTACATTATCAAAATGTGCTTAATGTTCATGGTATTCTTTGTTGAAGAGCATACCTAAGTATTGCACACAAGCCTGGAGCACTGTATGGCAGTTTGTTCAAATGTATAACAACGATAAAGGCACTTGCAAAACTGCCGCCATATGTTTGACATGCACACGCTTGTGAGCCTACCTAGCTGAACTTGATTACAGAAATGGTTACACCACCTGAATCAAGAAAAATGTGTTTCATGTCTCTAAGTCAGAGTAAATCCAGACAAGCATAGCACATTACAAGAGACATTAAACATGCAGACATTGTAATATAAAATGTTAAACTTTATTGCAAGGTTGTTCATTTTGCCCTTTTTCCTCTCTTACATTTTACAGTTTCCCCAATTATGAGGGCTGTAAGTGCACACTACAGACTTTAAAGGAACAATAAATAGCAATAGCACTTAGTTTGAATTTGAAATGAGCAGAATATTTTCTGGCAGACAGAATCCAATTTTAACTATAGTGGACTAGCACTGCCACCTATGCGTCTTATTGACCGCAACAAAGATTATAAGAAACTGTAAAACAATGGAGGTTTAACAAAATGACAATGGCTAGCTGTGTCTACGCCAACAAGTTCTGATTGGCTTGTTTAAAGGGAGACTGAACCCAAAATTTTTCTTTTGTGATTCAGATAGAGCATGACATTTTAAACAACTTTCTAATTTACTCCTATTAATTTTTCTTCGTGCTCTTGCTATCTTTATTTGAAAAACAGAATTTATGTTTACCTGATAAATTACTTTCTCCAACGGTGTGTCCGGTCCACGGCGTCATCCTTACTTGTGGGATATTCTCCTCCCCAACAGGAAATGGCAAAGAGCCCAGCAAAGCTGGTCACATGATCCCTCCTAGGCTCCGCCTTCCCCAGTCATTCGACCGACGTAAAGGAGGAATATTTGCATAGGAGAAACCATATGATACCGTGGTGACTGTAGTTAAAGAAAATAAATTATCAGACCTGATTAAAAAAACCAGGGCGGGCCGTGGACCGGACACACCGTTGGAGAAAGTAATTTATCAGGTAAACATAAATTCTGTTTTCTCCAACATAGGTGTGTCCGGTCCACGGCGTCATCCTTACTTGTGGGAACCAATACCAAAGCTTTAGGACACGGATGAAGGGAGGGAGCAAATCAGGTCACCTAGATGGAAGGCACCACGGCTTGCAAAACCTTTCTCCCAAAAATAGCCTCAGAAGAAGCAAAAGTATCAAACTTGTAAAATTTAGTAAAAGTGTGCAGTGAAGACCAAGTCGCTGCCTTACATATCTGATCAACAGAAGCCTCGTTCTTGAAGGCCCATGTGGAAGCCACAGCCCTAGTGGAATGAGCTGTGATTCTGTCAGGAGGCTGCCGTCCGGCAGTCTCGTAAGCCAATCTGATGATGCTTTTAATCCAAAAAGAGAGAGAGGTAGAAGTTGCTTTTTGACCTCTCCTTTTACCAGAATAAACTACAAACAAGGAAGATGTTTGTCTAAAATCCTTTGTAGCATCTAAATAGAATTTTAGAGCACGAACAACATCCAAATTGTGCAACAAACGTTCCTTCTTTGAAACTGGATTCGGACACAAAGAAGGCACGACTATCTCCTGGTTAATGTTTTTGTTAGAAACAACTTTCGGAAGAAAACCAGGTTTAGTACGTAAAACCACCTTATCTGCATGGAACACCAGATAAGGAGGAGAACACTGCAGAGCAGATAATTCTGAAACTCTTCTAGCAGAAGAAATTGCAACCAAAAACAAAACTTTCCAAGATAATAACTTAATATCAACGGAATGTAAGGGTTCAAACGGAACCCCCTGAAGAACTGAAAGAACTAAATTGAGACTCCAAGGAGGAGTCAAAGGTTTGTAAACAGGCTTGATTCTAACCAGAGCCTGAACAAAGGCTTGAACATCTGGCACAGCTGCCAGCTTTTTGTGATAAATTTTTCTAGTTACAGGCTTTCTGGCCTGAACAAGAGTATCAATGACAGAATCTGAGAATCCTCGCTTTGATAAGATCAAGCGTTCAATCTCCAAGCAGTCAGTTGGAGTGAGACCAGATTCGGATGTTCGAACGGACCTTGAACAAGAAGGTCTCGTCTCAAAGGTAGCTTCCATGGTGGAGCCGATGACATATTCACCAGGTCTGCATACCAAGTCCTGCGTGGCCACGCAGGAGCTATCAAGATCACCGATGCCCTCTCCTGATTGATCCTGGCTACCAGCCTGGGGATGAGAGGAAACGGCGGGAATACATAAGCTAGTTTGAAGGTCCAAGGTGCTACTAGTGCATCTACTAGAGTCGCCTTGGGATCCCTGGATCTGGACCCGTAGCAAGGAACCTTGAAGTTCTGACGAGAGGCCATCAGATCCATGTCTGGAATGCCCCACAGTTGAGTAATTTGGGCAAAGATTTCCGGATGGAGTTCCCACTCCCCCGGATGAAATGTCTGACGACTCAGAAAATCCGCTTCCCAATTTTCCACTCCTGGGATGTGGATTGCAGACAAGTGGCAGGAGTGAGTCTCCGCCCATTGAATGATTTTGGTCACTTCTTCCATCGCCAGGGAACTCCTTGTTCCCCCCTGATGGTTGATGTACGCAACAGTTGTCATGTTGTCTGATTGAAACCGTATGAACTTGGCCTTTGCTAGCTGAGGCCAAGCCTTGAGAGCATTGAATATCGCTCTCAGTTCCAGAATATTTATCGGTAGAAGAGATTCTTCCCGAGACCAAAGACCCTGAGCTTTCAGGGGTCCCCAGACCGCGCCCCAGCCCACCAGACTGGCGTCGGTCGTGACAATGACCCACTCTGGTCTGCGGAAGCTCATCCCCTGTGACAGGTTGTCCAGGGACAGCCACCAACGGAGTGAATCTCTGGTCCTCTGATTTACTTGTATCGTCGGAGACAAGTCTGTATAGTCCCCATTCCACTGACTGAGCATGCACAGTTGTAATGGTCTTAGATGAATGCGCGCAAAAGGAACTATGTCCATTGCCGCTACCATCAAACCTATTACTTCCATGCACTGCGCTATGGAAGGAAGAGGAACAGAATGAAGTATTTGACAAGAGTTCAGAAGTTTTGTTTTTCTGGCCTCTGTCAGAAAAATCCTCATTTCTAAGGAGTCTATTATTGTTCCCAAGAAGGGAACCCTTGTTGACGGAGATAGAGAACTCTTTTCTACGTTCACTTTCCATCCGTGAGATCTGAGAAAGGCCAGGACAATGTCCGTATGAGCCTTTGCTTGAGGAAGGGACGACGCTTGAATCAGAATGTCGTCCAAGTAAGGTACTACTGCAATGCCCCTTGGTCTTAGCACCGCTAGAAGGGACCCTAGTACCTTTGTGAAAATCCTTGGAGCAGTGGCTAATCCGAACGGAAGTGCCACAAACTGGTAATGCTTGTCCAGGAATGCGAACCTTAGGAACCGATGATGTTCCTTGTGGATAGGAATATGTAGATACGCATCCTTTAAATCCACCGTGGTCATGAATTGACCTTCCTGGATGGAAGGAAGAATTGTTCGAATGGTTTCCATTTTGAACGATGGAACCTTGAGAAACTTGTTTAGGATCTTGAGATCTAAGATTGGTCTGAACGTTCCCTCTTTTTTGGGAACTACGAACAGATTGGAGTAGAACCCCATCCCTTGTTCTCCTAATGGAACAGGATGAATCACTCCCATTTTTAACAGGTCTTCTACACAATGCAAGAATGCCTGTTTTTTTATGTGGTCTAAAGACAATTGAGACCTGTGGAACCTCCCCCTTGGGGGAAGCCCCTTGAATTCCAGAAGATAACCTTGGGAGACTATTTCTAGCGCCCAAGGATCCAGAACATCTCTTGCCCAAGCCTGAGCGAAGAGAGAGAGTCTGCCCCCCACAAGATCCGGTCCCGGATCGGGGGCCAACATCTCATGCTGTCTTGGTAGCAGTGGCAGGTTTCTTGGCCTGCTTTCCTTTGTTCCAGCCTTGCATTGGTCTCCAGGCTGGTTTGGCTTGAGAAGTATTACCCTCCTGCTTAGAGGACGTAGCACTTGGGGCTGGTCCGTTTCTGCGAAAGGGACGAAAATTAGGTTTATTTTTGGCCTTGAAAGACCTATCCTGAGGAAGGGCGTGGCCCTTGCCCCCAGTGATATCAGAGATAATCTCTTTCAAGTCAGGGCCAAACAGCGTTTTCCCCTTGAAAGGAATGTTAAGCAATTTGTTCTTGGAAGACGCATCCGCTGACCAAGATTTTAACCAAAGCGCTCTGCGCGCCACAATAGCAAACCCAGAATTTTTCGCCGCTAACCTAGCCAATTGTAAAGTGGCGTCTAGGGTGAAAGAATTAGCCAATTTGAGAGCACGAATTCTGTCCATAATCTCCTCATAAGAAGAAGAATTATTAGTGATCGCCTTTTCTAGCTCATCGAACCAGAAACACGCGGCTGTAGTGACAGGGACAATGCATGAAATTGGTTGTAGAAGGTAACCTTGCTGAACAAACATCTTTTTAAGCAAACCTTCTAATTTTTTATCCATAGGATCTTTGAAAGCACAACTATCTTCTATGGGTATAGTGGTGCGTTTGTTTAGAGTAGAAACCGCCCCCTCGACCTTGGGGACTGTCTGCCATAAGTCCTTTCTGGGGTCGACCATAGGAAACAATTTTTTAAATATGGGGGGAGGGACGAAAGGTATACCGGGCCTTTCCCATTCTTTATTTACAATGTCCGCCACCCGCTTGGGTATAGGAAAAGCTTCGGGGGGCCCCGGGACCTCTAGGAACTTGTCCATTTTACATAGTTTCTCTGGAATGACCAAATTCTCACAATCATCCAGAGTGGATAACACCTCCTTAAGCAGAGCGCGGAGATGTTCCAACTTAAATTTAAATGTAATCACATCAGGTTCAGCTTGTTGAGAAATTTTCCCTGAATCTGAAATTTCTCCCTCAGACAAAACCTCCCTGGCCCCCTCAGACTGGTGTAGGGGCCCTTCAGAAACAATATCATCAGCGTCCTCATGCTCTTCAGTATTTTCTAAAACAGAGCAGTCGCGCTTTCGCTGATAAGTGGGCATTTTGGCTAAAATGTTTTTGATAGAATTATCCATTACAGCCGTTAATTGTTGCATAGTAAGGAGTATTGGCGCGCTAGATGTACTAGGGGCCTCCTGTGTGGGCAAGACTGGTGTAGACGAAGGAGGGGATGATGCAGTACCATGCTTACTCCCCTCACTTGAGGAATCATCTTGGGCATCATTTTCTCTAAATTTTGTGTCACATAAATCACATCTATTTAAATGAGAAGGAACCTTGGCTTCCCCACATTCATAACACAGTCTATCTGGTAGTTCAGACATGTTAAACAGGCATAAACTTGATAACAAAGTACAAAAAACGTTTTAAAATAAAACCGTTACTGTCACTTTAAATTTTAAACTGAACACACTTTATTACTGCAATTGCGAAAAAGTATGAAGGAATTGTTCAAAATTCACCAAAATTTCACCACAGTGTCTTAAAGCCTTAAAAGTATTGCACACCAAATTTGGAAGCTTTAACCCTTAAAATAACGGAACCGGAGCCGTTTTTATATTTAACCCCTTTACAGTCCCTGGTATCTGCTTTGCTGAGACCCAACCAAGCCCAAAGGGGAATACGATACCAAATGACGCCTTCAGAAAGTCTTTTCTATGTATCAGGGCTCCTCACACATGCATCTGCATGTCATGCTTCTCAAAAACAAGTGCGCAATACAGGCGCGAAAATGAGACTCTGCCTATGATTAGGGAAAGCCCCTAGAGAATAAGGTGTCCAATACAGTGCCTGCCGGTTATTTTACAAAATTCCCAAGATTAAAATAATTCCTCAAGGCTATGGAGTATAAAATATGTTTATATATAAATCGATTTAGCCCAGAAAATGTCTACAGTCTTAAAAAGCCCTTGTGAAGCCCTTTTTTTCTGTCTGTAATAAAAATGGCTTACCGGATCCCATAGGGAAAATTACAGCTTCCAGCATTACATCGTCTTGTTAGAATGTGTCATACCTCAAGCAGCAAAAGTCTGCTCACTGTTCCCCCAACTGAAGTTAATTCCTCTCAACAGTCCTGTGTGGAACAGCCATCGATTTTAGTAACGGTTGCTAAAATCATTTTCCTCTTACAAACAGAAATCTTCATCTCTTTTCTGTTTCAGAGTAAATAGTACATACCAGCACTATTTTAAAATAACAAACTCTTGATTGAATAATAAAAACTACAGTTAAAAACTAAAAAACTCTAAGCCATCTCCGTGGAGATGTTGCCTGTACAACGGCAAAGAGAATGACTGGGGAAGGCGGAGCCTAGGAGGGATCATGTGACCAGCTTTGCTGGGCTCTTTGCCATTTCCTGTTGGGGAGGAGAATATCCCACAAGTAAGGATGACGCCGTGGACCGGACACACCTATGTTGGAGAAAAGAAGGCATCTAAGCTTTTTTGGTTCAGTACTCTGACAGCACTTTATTGGTGGATGAATTTATCCACCAATAAGCAAAGACAAACCAGGTTGTTCACCAAAAATGGGCCGGCATCTAAACTTACATTTCAAATAAAGATACCAAGAGAATGAAGAAAACATGATAATAGGAGTAAATTAGAAAGTTGCTTAAAATGTCATGCTCTATCTGAATCACGAAAGAAAAAATTTGGGTTCAGTGTCCCTTTAAATAAGGCAAGAGGTGGAAGAGTGACTATTGAAATAAAAAAAGCAGCAGATCAGGTGTTAATGCATTACATTTTTTTCACTAACTCAGTATGTTGACTCTTTGCAAGACATCAGAAAAAACACAAAATGTGTTTAGTGTCCCTTTAAGATAGACAGCATTTAACACTAGGGAACAAACGCACTAAGCACACTAACCTCTTTGTGATCTTCTACAACACTGAGTAAAGTGTCGATAGTATTTAGGATCCCCATGGCTGTCACTGCTTTATCATCACTGCCCTCCTCATCAGGTCCTGTCTGAATCACTTGGTTAAAGGTCATTGCCTACAAAGACAGATTATTATTAACGGATAATGCAGGTAACCAAAAGAATCTGCTTAGCACTTGAGAACCTCAGAAGCAGATTGGACATCAGAAAAATTGTTTCCATATTTCAATGCACTGAAATTCAAA
Source organism: Bombina bombina (assembly GCF_027579735.1). Lineage (NCBI taxonomy): Eukaryota > Metazoa > Chordata > Amphibia > Anura > Bombinatoridae > Bombina > Bombina bombina. The sequence continues at coordinate 212,358,737 of NC_069505.1, forward strand.
TCCTCCTGATGAAAATTTTTTTAAGCATCCCTGACACAAACCTAACTATGAAAGTTAATTGTGTGTTGTGCAACACCAATATTAACCTCCCCCCCCCCCAAAAAAAAGATCAAAAAAGTTTAATATCCTACAAAATGTAGAGTTCTTGTCCAAAACGACAGTTTAGGCATCTTAAACCATTTAAAAAGGTACACAGATAGATACGTATAAAATTGTCATTTACAGGTTTCATAGCCAGCATTGCACCAATACCGACAGTTTGTGCATTTTTAACGCTAATAAATTAAGGAAGAAAATTAATATCTTCCCCCAAAGAAGATTCTGTAGGAAAGACTTGAGTCTAGACTAGGGTTGCCACCTCAGCCATGTTTTTCTGGACACTTATAAGTTACACATGCTGCAGGGTGTGCAGGTAGGAACATGTATTGTGCTGTTCATCAGCACTATTCATGTGATGTTCAGAACCACAATACATGTACCGTCCTACTAACCCTGCAGCATGTGTAACTTATAAGTGTCCAGGAAAACATGGCCGAGGTGGCAACCCTAGTATAGACACATTATGGTCCCGTTTCAAAATTAAAGGTTTAAAAGCAGTTACACCGCAGAGCCTGAAGAACAATAGGTAAATAAATAAAAACAAAGTCAGGAAGGAGAAGATTCTAATAGTGCTCACACACAAAAAGAGCAAATTCTCACAACACAAGACTCCTGTGCAAGACCAATTTAAACTAAAACTTACCAAATGTTGTGTCATCTCTACAGCAATGGGAGTAACTTCCTCACTGTATTCACATATCATTTTCTGAATTACATTGGTAAGGTCATCATTTTCAGTCTCCCTGATTATGTGCAGCAAAGCCTGCATTACAGGCCTGATAAACGGAGCTATATATTCCTTGGCTAAAGGGAAAACAACATGTTTCATTTACACACAATACATGAAAGAAAGAAGAAAAAAAGGTAAAAAGTTTAAAGATCAACAGGACACCAAGCAGCAGAACTTGTACAGTCATCATTGTAAGGCAGATCTGTAACTGTACATTACACAGATGTTAAATCTAGACGAACATGTTAACAGCCATCTACTCCAAGATAGACAAAATGTGACAACAATGCCTGACCTAACACCAAGTTGCCCAATATTGCGACTCAACCATAGCGAATACATTTGATTGGCAAACTTGTTAACGCACCAGATTAACATGCTGTAGATCTTGTTCCAGACCAGATCTCAGCCTTTTAGTAGACATACGCTGACCCTAGTGGGTATGACCTCTTTGCAGGGAAAACAGTGCACTTTCACATACAGCTGAGTGGCTCTCACTTTCTGGATTACAGATATTTACTAGGGTACCATCCACACTACTAGTTAGTTTTTGAAACAGTCTACATTCATGGCACTGGAATAAACTGACCTTGTGGATTGTTTTGGATTTCACTTTTATAAAAAAAGAAAATTTATGCTTACCTGATAAATTTATTTCTTTTTTGACACTATGAGTCCACGGAACATCTTAATTACTAATGGGAAATTCACCTCTTGGTCAGCAGGAGGCGGCAAAGAGCACCACAGCAGAGCTGCCAAACAGCTCCTTGCTTCCCTCCCACTCCAGTCATTCGACCAAAGTTAGGAAAAGAAAGGAAAAGCCAAGGTGCAGGTGTCTGAAGTTTACAATAACCCATAACCTGTCTTACAAGAACAGGGCGGGCCGTGGACTCATGTCAAAAAAGAAATAAATTTATCAGGTAATCATACATTTTCTTTTCTTTTAAGACACGATGAGTCCATGGATCATCTTAATTACTAATGGGATCCAATACCAAAGCTAGAGTACACAGATGATACGGGAGGGACAAGACAGGGAACGTAAACGGAAGGCACCACTGCTTGAAGAACCTTTCTTCAACATCTGTACATCTGGAATATCCGCCAGACGTTTGTGTAACAGAATAGATAAGGCTGAGATTTGACCCTATAGGGAACTCGTCGATAAACCTGTCTCCAAACCCTCTTGGAGAAAAGACAAAATTCTAGTAATCCTAACTCTACTCCATGAGTAGCCCTTGGATTCACACCAAATATTATGGTAAATCCTTCTAGATACTGGCTTACAAGCCTGAATCATGGTCTCTATGACGGAGTCAGAGAACCCCCGCTTGAATAAAATTAAGCGTTCAATCTCCAAGCAGTCAGCTTCAAGAAACTTTATTTCCTCAACGGGAGTCTCCAAGGTGGTTTAGACACCATCTCCACCAGATCCGCATACCAAATCCTGCACGGCCAGGCCGGTGAAATGAGGATCACCAACGCCCTCTCCTGTTTGATTCGATCAATTACCCGAGGAAGAAAAACAGAGGAAATAGGTATGCTAGACTGAAGGTCCAAGGAACCACCAGAGCGTCTATCAGTTGTGCCTGGGGGTCCCTGGATCTTGACCTGTATCTCAGGAGCTTGGCATTCTGATGAGATGCCATGAGATCCAATTCCGGCTGACCGGATGAAAAGTCTGTCTGCTCAGGAAGTCTGCCTCCCAGTTGTCCACCCCTGGGATGTGGATTGCTGACAGACAGCAAAAATGGGCCTCCACCCGCTGAATTATCTTGGATACCTCCGTCATCACTAAGGAACTCCTCGTTCTTCCCTGATGATTGATGTAAGCCACTGAAATTGTGTTGTCCGACAGGAATCTGATAAACTGGACCATGGCTAACTGAGGTCAGGCCAGAAGAGCATTATAAAATCGCTCAGTTCCAGAATGTTTATAGGGAGAACAGACTGAGTCCAAACTCCATGAGCCTTTAGGAAGCCCCAGACTGCTCCCCACCCCAGAAGGCTAGCGTCTGTCACAATCACCCAAGATGGTCTGCAAAGCAGGTTCCCTGGGAGAGATAATCCAGAGACAACCCCCATTGAAGAGAATACCTTGTCGCCTGCTCCAGTAGTATTAGAGGAGACAAATCCGTATAATCTCTGATCCATTGCCTGAGCATGTTTAACTGCAGAGGTCTGAGATGGAAACGATCAAAACGGGATGTCCATTGCCGCCACCATCAGCCCGATTACCTCCATGCACTGAGCCACTGAAGGCCGAGGAGTGGACTGAAAGATTAGACAAGTATTGATAATCTGATTCCCTGACATTGTCAGAAAAATCTTCATTGATATGGAATCTATTAGGTTTCCCAAGAAAGTTACCCTTGTGCTTGTGCCAAAAGGAACTCCTTTAAAAATTTACTTTCCACCCGTGAGATGGCAGGAAGGATAACACCATGTCCGTGTGAATTCTTGCTTGCTGTAAGGATGGCGCCTGGACTAGGATGTCGTCCAGATAGGGCACCACTACAATGCCCCGTAACCGAAGCACCGCCAACAGCGATCTCAGAGCCTTTGAGAGCTGTGGCAAGACCGAAAGGAAGAGCCACGAACTGAAAGTTTGTCCAGAAAGACAAACCTTAGAACTTGAAACGATTCTTCTGAATGACACATGAAGGTACGCGTTCTTTAAATCTACTGTTGTCATAATTGACCCTCTTGGATCAAGGGAAGAATGGAACAAATAGTTCCCATCTTTAAGGACGGTACACTAAGAAACTTATTTAGACTCTAGAGATCTAAAAAGTGGTCTGAAGGTTCCCTTTTTTGGGAACCACCACCCGATTGAGATTTAAAAAAGAAAAAAAAAAAAAAAAAAAAAAAACAGACCCTGCACCTGTACTGGAACAATCACTCCCAGGACTGAGAGGTCTCCTACGCAGAGCAAGAACGCCTCTCCTTTTGTCTGATCTGCAGATAATTTTGAAAGCAGAAACCTGCCTCTGGGAGGAAATGTGATCTCAAACCCAAGCCTCAGCAAAGACTGAATGTCTGCCCCCTACAAGATCCGATCCCAGATCAGTGGAATGTCCTTCATGCTGTTTTTGATTCAACAGCAGGCTATTTGGATTTTTATTTTTCAATTCTTCCAATTTCAAAAGAGATTATTTCCGTCAAGCCAGGTCCCACCAAGGTCTTCCCCTTGTAAGGAATCCCTAAAAGCTTAGACTTAGATCATACATCCGTAGAACAAGGCTCTAACCATAAGGCTCTGTGAGCTGGAAGAGAGAAACCTATGCTCCCGGTTTGATAACTTGAAGGGAAGAATTTGACAAAGGAATTGGCCAAATTGAAAGCTTTTATCCTATCCTGAAATTCATCGAGGGGAGTTTGACATCAGACAACGCATCAAAACAATATGCCGTCACACTAGTGACGGTAGCAAAGTACACAGCTGGGTGCCATTGTAAACCCTGGTGTACATCCCTTTTCTAATTCTTGTCCCTAAGACCTTTAACACAACTATCCTCTAAGGGTATAGTAGTTCTCTTAGTAAGACTGGAAGCTACCCTTTCCACCCTAGGAAATGTTTGCCCAGCCTCCTTAGCTGAGTCGGCCATGGGAAAACATCTTTTTAAATATATGGAATGCAGACTTTCATTCCTTATAATTTACTTGGCACACTATGATAGATTACACCAGTAGTGTCCGGAGTCACCCAGGGTAGCTAAAACCTCCTAAAGTAACAAATGGAGGTGTTCAAGCTAAAAAACAAAGAAAAACAACTTCAGATCAAATTAAGATATTATTCCATCCGAGTCTGAGAATTCTCTCCCAGATAATCCCGAAGTATCTTCCTCTTTCAGGTAACAGGGAAGAACCATTCAGAATAGCAACTACTGAATCAATTTTCTATTGTCCTAAATGATTGAAAATAATTCCTCTAGTAATGTATGAAATGCAGAGTAACTCAAGGTGGAGTGTGAGGAAGCGCAGGGCACTGCAAGTGGGCTATAACATTTAGTGGGACACTATAGGAGAAAATTGTGGCATAAATTGACCATTGTCAGACTCCTAAAAAGCAAGCGCCTTGGAAGGAGTAGGTTCAAAAAGAGAAATTTTTCAAGAAAAATGTACACGTAAAAAAAAACACGTTACTTTCTCTTAAATTTTTTTTTTCAAAAATCACTATTTTTGTTTGCTCTTGTTCCATCTTTAGTCACAAATGATGAAAAAAACAAACAGCTGAAATTCATTTAATAAAGATTAATATATAAAAAAACGTCACTGTTTAAATTTTAAACTTTAACTGTGTGTGCAAAAATGAGCCAGATTAGCACGCAAATATCGTAATACCTACTTACACCTCAGTTAAATCTTGCAGAGGTGCCCAACCATCAGTACCCCATACTAAAATGGCATACAAACTCATTGACATTTAGAACTTCCTGTTACTATACAGATCCGGAGCTCAGCTGTAGCGCTATTCCGGAACCACCTAAATGAGAGCACTGAGTACTGAGCTAGCAAATAATAACCGCTCTACCTTCTGATGAACGGAATAAATGGAGCGAGAGCCGCCTAAGTCGGCTCAAACATAGCTCCGCCCCTCGTGGGCATGATAGCACTTAACTCTGATTTCCCATTATAGTGGAGTCCAGAGATTGGAAATTGCGTCGCTCAAAAACAGCGCCAAACATAACCCCGCCCGTCGTGGGCGTTACCACACACGATCTCCCGGTCGCCATGATTGCGTTTATATCTAGGCCACCGGGAGATAACTGAACCCTGCCTTGTAAAACCTGGGGGCAAATTGTAGTACCGTATGTTCGGTAGTACACCAAGCAATCACCCCCCTCCAGAGCCTTTTCACAGCTCGGTCCAAGTGAATAAATACTAACTCTATAAAATGAAGAAGAATACCCAGTTAGCACTCTGGAGCAACAGCACCTTTATTGAGCAACGTTTCGGGGCTCCTGCCCCTTTATCAAGCTAACAAATAAGTGAATATATCAGACAATTATAGACACAGGTGGCTAATCAAAGCCTCATAGGGAGGGGGTCACTCACAAAGAGATCACACATGACCTCCAATACATCCTTATTCACATTTAACCCCTACACTCCTGCAGTGAAATGATCACCAGTTAAAAACAAATGCAGCAAGTTGCTTATTCTACCACAAATGTACAAATAACATGCATTGGTTAGTTTCATAGAATCTATCGAATATAATATAAACCAATATTTCAATTCAAAAGACACAGAAAAAGCATGAAAAAAGCAACACATTAAATAAAAGGAAGCAAGGCAAATTCCCGATTTAACCCTTTGGGGTACATGCTATCTAGTAGTTTCCAAATCCATCTAGCCTCTCTGTATAATAAATCCTAGGATTTATTATACAGAGGGGCTAGATGGATTTGGAAACTAGATACCATGTACCCCAAAGGGTTAAATCAGTTATTTGACTTTTTATTTAATTTGTTGCTTTTTTCATGCTTTTTCTGTGTCTTCTTTTGAATAGAAATATTGGTTTATATTATATTCGATAGATTCTATGAAACTAACCAATGCATGTTATTTGTACATGTGTGGTAGAATAAGCAACTTGCTGCATTTGTTTTTAACTGGTGATCATTTCACTGCAGGAGTGTAGGGGTTAAATGTGAATAAGGATGTTTTGGAGGTTATGTGTGATCTCTTTGTGAGTGACCCCTCCCTATGATGCTTTGATTGGCCACCTGTGTCTATAATTGTCTGATAAATTCACTTATTTGTTAGCTTGATAAAGGGGCAGGAGCCCCGAAATGTTGCTAAATAAAGGTGCTGTTGCTCCAGAGTGCTAACTGGGTATTCTTCATATTATATGCTGGGACTTTGGAAAGGGTGGTCCCTCAGGTTTGCACCTACTGTACAACTAACTTAAAGCGATTTAAAGGGACATTCCTATGAAGTGTGTGCTGGTCCTGTGACTTTTTCACAAATACTTAGTCTATAAAAGCCACAGAGAAGCCACCTTCTAATTCTCTCTCAGCCCCAGTGCCTGCTAATAATATGCTGTCACAGGATTCCCTTTTATACATATATAGGAGTTATGTGTCCCAGTAAAGTGCTACACTTCCTGTCTTGAATTTTCCTTTCTTCAGACCCAGAATAAAAGTTAACACTTACCTTTAAAATCTGCCCGACAGCATGGAAGCACAGCAGGTTTAAGAGGTCCTCTCCCCCCCATAGCCCTGTGGATAAAGATAAAACCTGAGTAATCTTACTTAGGTTATCAGGATAAGGACAGCATAAATATATGAGAGGCGCAATGAGATTATGTCCCACAAGTTCCCATTGCTCTAAAGCCACCAAGAGCTCTTCTGAAGAGACTGATTTGGACTATGGCTACACCCTAGAACAAAGCAGCACAATCTTGCACTACTTTTAAAATAATAAACTCTTGATTGAAGAATCTATACTAACACCTCACTTTAGCTCTTCCTATCACTAATATAGGCAAAGAAAATGACTGGGGTGGGAGGGGAGGAGCTGTTTGGCAGTTCTGCTGTGGTGCTCTATGCCTCCTGCTGACCAGGAGGTGAATATCCCATTAGTAATTAAGATGATCTGTGGACTCACTGTCTTAAAAAAAGAAAAAAAAAAAACCTAGAGATGCCAAAGCAATGCAATTTTGTAAATATATTTAGACTATTTACTTCTATTAAATTTTCTTCGCTCTATTGGTATCCTCTGTTAAAAAGCAGGTAGGTACACTCAGGATCATGCATGTGTCTGTAGCACTATATGGCAGCAGTTTTGCAAGAAAGTTATAGATAAGCAAGATAACTAGATGGCAGCAATATGTAATGCAATGTAGTGCTCCAAACATGTGAGCGCTACCTACCTAGGTATCTATACGAGAAAAAAAAATGAGAACAAATCAAAGTAAAATTGGAAACTCCAAAACTGTAAGCTCTGTCTGAATCATGAACAAACATTTGTGGGTTTTAGAGTCAGATGTTAAATTACAGATATCTATACCTTTATCTTGATTGCTGATAAGAACTTGGAGAGCAATAGCAGCTTCCACCTTTACAGGCATCTCTCTGTCATCAATCAAACATCTTCTGGTCAGTTCTAGGGCTGTCTGCAGGTTCTGATCATTCTTAAACTTTACCTCGCAGAAGTAGTGAAGAACCCAGCAGGCCTACATTTAACACCTACATGTTAATGAAGACCTGAACATCGTGCTGTATGAAAACCAGTCAATTTATTTTTAAGATGAAATACATTTTCAAGGCTAATTTGCACATTGGTCTAAAAATATATCACAGCAGAAAACATGTTCTTTTGTATTCATGATTTTCATAGAATATGAATATTTAGACCGATTTCAATTGAAATACAAGTAGGCAACAAAACATGTCAAATTGCCTGTCTAACAACTCCGTAAAGACCCCTTCTCCAAAGTAGGATATGTATGAGAGTTTGGAGGCTGGCCAGTAGGGAGATTGTCCATTAGACTTCACTTGACCAGTACTATGATCTCTGGCCTCAGGTTTTGTATGAGCAAAACAGTGAACATGCAAAACGCAAGCTGACTGTTCCACTAAACACAGACTAACACTGTGCACACATTCCTGCAGCCACATAAAACCCTGTCTACAAGGAGAAAGCTGTAGGTGTGATCTATTTCAGCGTACATGCATAACACACAACTCTGGGAACTAACCCTTAAATATTAATGACATTATGGAAAAATAAACCTGTTTAAAGAAAGGAAGGCCAACTGGCAGTGCGACATGCAGCTCCTGGGAAAAAGCAGAAGCATGTATGCCATAGTTTTTGTGGCCCCAGGTAAACTAAAATTAAACAATTGGGCTTTGCAAACTTGTGGTTGCCAGACAAACATGGCGGCCACAGTTAAAGGATACACTGTAAATATGCTTAAACCTTTGCTGCTGGACATTATCAGAATGTATAAAAATGTGAGGTTAATAGCCACAAATTTATACACTGCCTATAAAGCTTCTACAATACATATTTGTGGCCACATGTATTACTAAGTTGGCCGTCACAGGTTTAATATAAAATTGCCCTATTTTGTTTTAGCAAATTACCTACTACAGAGCTGCAGCATTCTGAAGCTATCCAGTTAAAGTGAAAGTCAATCCTAGCGTTGTACAAATGCTAGGATTGACTTTTGAAACAAATAAAGGGGACTTCCATTCATGAAGTATAAGATACTTCATGTAGAAAGCTCCTTTGTTTCAATCGATCAGCGGTTTTAGCTGCTACAGCAGCCCACGACTAAAAAAATATTTGCTAAGAGGTGACGTTTTCACCTCTTAGCCAATAGCCATGCGGAAAAATCCGTCTCCCATGGGTGCCAAGCCGGATTCACCTTTTAGCAAAAAAATGTTTCAGCTGTGGGCTGCTGTAGCAGCTAAGAATGGCGATCGATTGAAACAAATAAAGGAGCTTACTACATGAAGTATCTTATACTTCATGAATTAAAGACCCCTTTGTTTCAATAGTCAATCCTAGCGTTTGTACAACACTAGGATTGACTTTCACTTTAAATGCCTAAAAAGGCTTGGCACAGAAATTGGGTGCGATATTCTTACCATTATCAGTGAGACTTTTGAAAAATTAACCTTACTGATATATCCTCATGGTGGTTTTGTATCTGCACATTTATAGAAAAGTGTTACGCGTGGGATACGTATGTAGTGAACAGGCATCAACTTGTCAGCATTTGTAAAAAGGAAATTTATTCTTACCTGATAAATTTGTTTCTTTTACGATACGATGAGTCCACGGATTTCATCCTTACTTGTGGGATAACCTCCTGGTCAGCAGGAGGCGGCAAAGAGCACCACAGCAGAGCTGTATATATAGCTCCTCCCTTCCCTCCCACTCCAGTCATTTGACCGAAGTTAGGAAGAGAAAGGAAAAGCCAAGGTGCAAAGGTGACTGAAGTTTAACAAAATTAAAGACCTGTCATATACAAACAGGGTGGGCCGTGGACTCATCGTATCGTAAAAGAAACAAAATTTATCAGGCAAGAATAAATTTCCTTTTACAAGATACGATTAGTCCACGGATTTCATCCATACTTGTGGGATACAATACCAAAGCTATAGTACATGGATGAAAAGGGAGGAACAAGACAGGGAACCTAAACGGAAGGCACCACTGCTTGAAGAACTTTACCTCTTCCTACACTAACACAGGCAAAGAGAATCACTGGAGTGGGAGGGAATGGAGGAGCTATATATACAGCTCTGCTGTGGTGCTCTTTGACTCCTCCTGCTGACCAGGAGGCGATATCCCACAAGGATGAAATCCATGGACTCATCGTATCTTGTAAAAGAAATGTGGTTTAACGATTGCAGTCATTGTAAATTAACAATGTCAATTATAAATTTAAAAAAAAAAAAAAAAAAAAAAAGGCAAAGCTTACCCGTGCTCTCATGTAACCAAGCTCGCTACTAAAAAGAGGGAAAACATGGTTTTGCAACATGAACTCCATCTGGTCTTTGTAGATTTTTTTCTGGAAGGGGAGAAGAAAAAAAAAAAAAGAAAAAACGAAACAATGAATAATGAACTCTAACAATAGTCCAAGTCCCTATAACATGACAGCAGGAATCTAAAAGCATTTTTTAAAATGCTTTAAAAAGATAATCCCTTCTTTATTAGCCATTTTCCAGTTATGTACAGCCAACATGGGTACATTTATATACCTTTTAACTCGGATTACCTTCTACCCAAGCCTCTGATGGCCCCCTATAAAAAGGCTATTTAGAATCTATTGACTTGTATTTTAGCCAATTAGTGCTGTGCCCTTGACAACTCCACAGGAGAGAGCACAATGCTATCTATATGGGTCACATGAATTACCAGTCTTGTGAAAAGCAAATAAAAAAGCATGCGATAAGAGGCTGTCTATAGTGGCTTAGAAACAAGCAGAAATTTAGAGGTTTAAAGGTGAAAGTATATTAATATAACAATGTTTGTGCAAAGCTGGGGAATGGGTAGTAAATGTGTTATCTATCTTTCTATAGAAAGACAATTTTAGTGTAGACTGTCCCTTTAAACAGGAGATTTAAACAGAGGAAATCAAAAGTCTCAACACCCCGACTGTGACTTGATTTGTGCTTTTGTAAGGTGACACGTAAAGGCTGAGCGAACTTTGGATTATTATTACAGTGCTACTTGTGGCCCACCTAGCAGGGATTCTACTATACTCCAGAGGAGAAAGAACAGAATCCATTCTACCATACTCCATATATGAGAAGGAGCGAATACCATTCTACTATACTCAGAGAAGGAACAGATAGCATACTCCAGGAGGCTGATAAGAGGAACACCATACTCCAAAAGGTGGATGAAAAAGTAGCATCTTTAATACAGATAGGGATTAACATTCCTTCCGTGCAATCAACATACCTCACATGTTTGAGGTTAAATAAGGTGAGCACTATTCTTTATCCTTATTATCCACATAAAACTACTGCTTACATACTTGTTTTTCTCTCTATATCTATATATATTCTTCACTCCATTCTGAGCTTTTCAGTTCCTGTTAGAAATGGAAGTGCAGAACACTTATATTCCACACAGCCATTGGCTGCACACTAGTGACCTATTTATAACTGTCCCTAATTTGCCACAGCAGAGAAGGTAACACAAGTTACATGGCAGCTCCCATTGTTTTATAGGCCGCGTTCAGGAGCTAGTGGAGGCGCTTCACTCCCAGCGATGACGTGGCGCTAGGTGACGTCACAAAAAAGGGAGCTTGGAAAAACCGTAAACATGCACAAAGGGATCTGCTGCACAATAATGGACTGCGCATGCGAACGTTTTTACTAAGCTCCCTTAGCTGTTACACAACACCGTTATGCTGAGAATGATTTCCCCAGTCTCTTCGCAAACATCGGAACTCTGACCCACCTCCATTCAGCTGCTCTTAGCTCAGCCCCTGTAGCTTATCCTGCACTGAATAGAGGTGGGTCAGAGTTGCGATGTTTGCCAAAAGACTGGGGAAATCATTATCGGCATAACACCGGTGTTGTGTCGAATCTGGGGGTTTATCAAAATCGGGAATAAGCAATTCCCGGAACCCCGCCCACACATCTCTAGTAAGCAGCTAACACTATGCCTAACCTCCGCCCAGGCTACCTCCCACTTCTACTAAACTCCACCCAGGATACCTCCCCACTCCTCCAAAATGCCACCCAGCTACGTTGGGACAGATATCACCTATACTTAGTGTTTATATGTAACGGCTCATCTGTCCCAACGTAGCTGGGTGGCATTTTGGAGGAGTGGGGAGGTATCCTGGGTGTAGTTTAGTAGAAGTGGGAGGCAGCCTGGGCGGACGTTAGGCATAGTGTGTGTTGGCTTATGAAACAATTCTTGGCATAACACCGGATAAATCTGACAGCAGCATTTAGTACAGGGCAAAGTGGGGATAGGTTAAGTAACCTATTTCCACTAAGCCCTGTACTAAATGCGGCTGTCACTTATCCACCTCACCTGTCCCTCCTCTGCAGATTATAAAAACATGGCAGCCTCCACAGCAACACGTGTGTGGAGGCTGCCATGTTGCCAAGCGTCTGAGCTTGCTCTGAAAAGTCCCAGCTTTTCCAGCACGCTGGAACTTAAGTCATCAGAGCGCTCAAAAAACGCCAGGCATCTCACTTGCAAGTGTGAGGAAAACGCACCAAGCGATTCCCAGTTTGCTTGGAGCGCTGCCCGAACGCAGCCATAGTCACTAAAACTTTACACTTATTTTGTCACTAAACAACTAATGAAACTATAAAAAAGAAATTTACATGTTATTCTCAGAATCTTTTCCTTTAATGCAACAATCTAGCATTTATTTAGTGTTTAAGATTTTCAGAGCTCATTTTTAGCAGCATGTGATACAATGGTTGAGAACTAGGCTCTTCCTGTAAATTTTAGTTTTCTGTGCAGGACACTCAATTAGTCTACATATAAAATATTCTTGTAAATACGAGCAGAGATTTAAATTGCTAGCTATAAAATGTCAGTATTAATCATGCACTGCATGATGGAGTTATTTTATCTACACTATGCTTCTGAGCAAGAGCTACAGTATCATTTACGTTTGAACTTGGAGTTCATTTACAGAGAGAAAAAATATAAGTTCAAGCGTACCTGAAATATAGTATTTCATATTATAAAAGTTGGTTAAACATCTGACATGAAAACTCAGAAAAAAAGGCAATAAATGTATAAGTAAAATAGGGACTAATTCCTATATGGTTAAAACAATTCTTACTTTTAATAATATTTCAGCCATAGAGCCAATCATATGCAAGGCTCCATCTTTCTTACGAGGATCTGCTGCTGGTTCTGTAAGGATCTGGTAACAAAAGCCCATTGTCTTTTGCAAAACCTAAAAAAAAAAAAAAAATTTATATATATATTTATATATATATATATATATATATATATATATATATATATATATATATATATATATATATATATATATATATATATATATATATATATATATATATATATATATATATATATATATATATATATATATATATATATACTACAACATTAGAAGTAAAAATCATTTACATTTACCATACAGGTAGGTGTTTAAAGCAGGTTCACTTTATAAATAATATGGGCAGACTTGATGGGCCTATAGTTCTTTTCTGCAATCAAAAACTGGTATCTATATCTACGTTGTATTATTGATTTCTGTAAGTCTAATGTTTTTCCCTTAAATATCTGGTTTTACATTAAACAAATCCTTAAATATTTGTGTTCAGGTTACTTTCCATAGCATAAATCCTTTAACCACAGAGAGATGCATATTGCACAAAACCAATGACTAAATACCTCTTTCCTTTTGCTGCAAGCTGTAAAAAGTAGCGTTTGGGCAGCAGTTGTTGGGGAGATGAAATCCTCAAAGACATCTAAAAGGAGAGACAAAAAACCCACAACCATGAATACACGACTATGCAATAGAAAGGAAATAAATAAAACATCATTAATAATGCTTCTGCTGCTTATATTTAAAGACATACCAAATTTCATGCGGATGTATTCATATGGATCTTCCTGCCACAATTCTTCATCAGAGTCTGTATAGCACATTAAAGGAAAGATGACATCTTGGATAATCCCCTGAAAAAGACAATGGTACCCATTACTTTACATTGAGAAACCATTTTCAGATTTGTGTGAAAAGGGGCACCAAAAAATGGAGGCAAATTGCTAGTTTGCTACCACCAAGAAGTTAACATTACGCAGTGGTGATTTACAGTCACTAATGTAACAGTTCTGTAAAACTAGCCGGGAACCAAGAATTTATACTGATGAGCGCCAACTGCATAGATCTGACATATGCCATCTATTTATACCTATGAGAATCCAAATAGAAAGACTGGTGCACAGAAAGTGCTAAGGGGTTAAGAGAGATTGCTCCTCCAAAGTTTCTAACTATTTTCAAGAGGCTGTAGATCTATATACCTACTAATCAATATAAATGTTTGATAAAGATCAATAACTTGCTTTAACTTCTAACACACACTCCTAGTGTTTGGCTGCTCAACTTTATTTTTGAATACAGACTAACATTGTGCTACTCAGGTCAGTGATTATATTTTTGCACTCACCAGTAGACTTGTGCATTCGGATCCTTAGGATCAGAATGCGGAAACCAGCAATATTCTGATCTTTTTGGGGGCCAGATTAATTCTGCTGCTACATCACCATGTTAAGATCTTGAGTTGCAGATTTTAACTTGCTGATCTTGCACCAAAGTTTGTGCTATATCTGAATATTAGTTTGTGATTGGTTAGCAATGGTTCATTTGTTGAAAAGAACATAAAATATAATCATTTGACAAAATAAAGCTGCAGTTTCAATGCAAAATTATTCTTTTATATGAAGGTTTATAATCATGTATTTGATTTGTGTTTAGTGTCCCTTTAACCACACCTAATCGTTTTATTTCAAGAAGCAAATCAAGAATTGTTGTCCCAGAAGAAGTCAAATTGGCACTCTTGCAGCGCACGTTTAAGAGCCTCTTATAATAATGAAAAGATAAATAAGCGTTTGCATTGATCAAGTAATGGCTGGCTTTTAAGTCTTGTGGAAGTTAGAAAAGACAAATTTTTTAAATAAAAACACAACAGTGGAAATTAACTTGCACAAGAGTCCTCACCTGAATATGGGGCTTCAAGTTTTTCCATGTAACAGCATGAGACACTCCTTGGTTGAGATAGTTCAGCGTCTGCTGCAAGACTCTGGGAGCCATGTAATGCTTCTCTTTGTATTGGTAAAGAACCTTCAATAAAACCTGTAGAAGAAGATCACATTACATATAACAAATGTCAACACAAGCTTAATTGGCTTGACCATTCTAACCCTTAGCTCTCTTGCTAAAACATGCTAAGAGCTGGTGAGACTGATCACACTGAAGTACTTGCAATATGTATTCAATCTTTTGGTCACAGGTTTCAACACTGACAGCGACAACTGACCCATCTAAAGTCAAGTTGAGTAAGAGCGAGCAATACATTTTTCTAGTTAAGAGATATAGATGTATTTAACACAAGGACGCAGATCTGTGTTTGAGAGTTTGGAGGCTGGTCAGTGGATAGAGTGTCCATCAGACGACATCACTAGACCAGTACTATGAACTCAAATTAATCTCTGGCTACAGGTTTTGTGTGAGGGGAGCAACCAACATGCAAAACACATGCTGGCTACACCCCTAAACACAGACCAACACTGTGCACACAGCCCTGCAGCCATTATTACATACTTCAGGAATGTCTACACTACATCCCTCACAGCAGAGTTAAAGCAGAGAGATATGCGTTTTCATTGTAAGCAGTAAGTATCCACATATACAGTGTAAAAATTACATCTGCAAACAAGCATTAAAGTGAATGTCAACTTTCATGATAAAGTGCCCTTTTTTTGTTTTTTAAAAACCCCATTAAAAACAGGGGCACTTTCATTCATGAAAGTTTACATCACACCGGATTTTACAAATACTTCTCCTGAAACTCCGGATCAACAATAGCCCCCCCTACTTCTTCCTGCTGTACTAACACAGTAATAACGAAACCGGCTTCCTCCAATCACGGCGTGGTCTCACCAGATGAACGCTCCTGGGGGGTGGGGGGGTAGACGTGATTGGAGAGAGCCGGTTTGGCCATTGCTGACCAAGTACAGATGAGCTGCAGGCATGGAATCGCCGATCCGGTGTTTCAGGATAAGGTGGTAAGTTTTTGTAAAATCCGATGCAATGTTAACTTTCATGAATGAAATTGCCCCTGTTTAAGTTTTTATAAAAACCGGGCACTTAATCATGAAAGTTGACCTTCACTTTAACAGAACAAATTTTATTAACCTATTTTTAAAGGACATAGCTGGAATTAAAGTACTGTTATAAGAGTCGTGAAGTCAACCCAACAAATTGTTTACTGATAAAAGTTGTTAAAGGGACTGTCTACACCACAAGTTATTGTTTTAAAAAAAAGATAGATAATCCTTTTATTAACCATTCCCAAGTTTTGCATAACCAACACAGGTATACGAATATACATTTTACCTCTGATCACATGACTTATCTATTGACTTGCATTTTAGCCAATTAGTGCAGTGTCTGCCACAAGCCATGGCATCATCACAATGTTATCTATATAGCTCACGTGAAATAGCACTCCCCTGTTGTGAAAAGTGAATACAAAAGCATGTGACAAGAGACAGCCTTCAAGGACTTAGAAACCAGCAGCAATTTTGAGATGTTAAGTTATAAAGAATATGAATATAACAATGTTTGTTGTGCAAAGCTGAGGAATGGGTAGTAAAGGCATGATCTATCTTTTTGTGCAATAACAATTTTAGCATTGACTGTCCATTTAAGTGTGAACAAAGGAGACTCTGAAAGAAATGTTAACTCATGACGACGCCCGTTTGATGTGCAGATAACTGTGCTTCGTGTTTAACACCAAGCAGTAAGGGCTCTTCCTTTTGTGCTTGTAAAATACTTGGGATAGTTAAATTTACTGAACATTCTTATTAGGCTTGGTCATTTGTGATTTTCATAAGCATCTGGATGCAGAAGGCAGCGACCGCTCATAGCATTCAGATCTTAATGGAGACTGATTTCTTCTTGTGAAAGTGTCACACACTAATATCTAAGCAAATCCAAATCTTAATGTGTTGCATTTATACAAGAAGAAATCCGGCTCCAAAAAGAGCTGAATGCCGTGAGCGGCCGCCACCTCCAGGACACAAAAGGCGCAAACCTAATTCTTCTAAGTCATAAAACAAAAATGTAAGTCTGTATGATTTTCTTGTGTAGTAAAAATGGCTTAAAATTAAGTGTCTGATTATCAAATAAATCCCTGGCATGGAGAGAAAGTCAGTAAGTGCTGCTGCAGACCTACAACTAATATGTGAGAAACAAGAGCTGTACCTGCTGAACACCAACAGCAAAGGCCTTGAGGAAGACTTCAGCAAACTCATTGTATTCTTTGGAGACATTACCTGGGCTTCCATATCTGAAAGAGTTAAAAACTCAAGGTCAAACGCTGCATAAAAAGAGGCTATTACCAAACTAATCTGTTAAAGTACCCATTAATAACCTGTTCAAGAAAAGTGCATTTGCGCACAACCGATACCTTGTTATACACTGCTCACGGACTAATGGGGAGCACTCCCACAAGAAAAAGAGCGAGTTTGCACACAACTGATAACTTGTTATATACACTGCTCACGGACTAATGGGAGGGGAAAAAAAAGAAAGAAAAAAAAAAGAAAAAAAAAAAGGAAATTCAGCAAAGGGACAACGATTTTTCAGGATAAAATATTCTCTCTCAGATGTGCACTCACTCCATTCAACAACTGCCAGGGTGCTAGTGGTATCAATAAGCAAACAAAAATCTTGCACTTTATTTTCACAGTAAAAAATGTACTTCATTGTAAAGTACAGCGAGTGCAAGTTTTTTGTTTGGATTTGTATATAGATATATGGATAATAACCCAAAAAGATAGGAGCCAGGGGTAAAAATTCTAGGAGCCAGTGGCTCCCAGGCTCCTGGGTTTGTCGAGCCCTGTATTACAATATCCAATAAACATATACAGTCACAAGAGAACCTAAATACCACTGACATTTAGAACAAGTACATTTTCTCATTTATTTAGTAAGCAATGGAAATGCATTTTGCAACTCAGCTATAAAAAACGTACGCAAAAATAAATTTGATTTAAAACCAGGTTACACAATCTATGCTTCTTGCCAACGCCTGTAAAAAGTCCACATCACATATCTAATACTCTCCCAAAACACAAATAAGTAAATATTTATGTATAATAAAAAAACATGAAGGTTTCAAATATTGTTTTTACAAAATTAAAGAGAAAAAGAAAAAAACACTAAGTGTTGATCCTAAATACCGAGAGGATTAGAGTTTAACTACAAAATCATGATCCTATTACAGTACCTTACTACCTCACCAAACAAACCTTAAAGCACTTTCATTCATTAAACTTTAAACTTTTTAAAAAACATACACCTTTCTTTAAAAAACGCGGACCAGCTATCCCCCGCAGCTCCTCTGTAATGACTAAACCGGCTTCCTCCAATCATGGTGTGCACCCCAGAGCATCCATCTTCTGAGGCCGCGCCGTGATTGGAGGAAGCCGGTTTCATCATTGCTGTGCATGAGAAGCAGGCGGGGGAAATCGCTGGTCCGGGTTTGCTAAAGAAAGGTATTTTTAAAAAAATTCTGCAATGTAAAGTTTATTGAATGAAAGTGCCCCTGTGTTATTTTTAACAACCGGGCACTCATTCATTAAACTTTACATTCACTTTAAGCTCACCTGTAAAAAAAAAAAAGTCATACCTCTCAAAGAGTCTTGCCAATATGTGCAAAGCCCACTTCTTACATTTCCACCAGGGTAATTCTGGCCTGTCATCTTCATCAACCTGGAGAGTTTCCTATCAAAAAGCAAATGTACAAAGCAACTTTTTTATATGCAGTATAGAAAACCGTATATAAAATCAATACACTGTTAAAGGGACATAAAACCCAATGATTTTCATGATTCAGATAGAAGTAAATTGGAAAGTTGTTAAAAATTGTATGTTCTATTATCAAATTATTGGTTTTCTAGCTATCATTTGTTAAAAACTAGGAAGGTATGATCAGGAGTGTGCATGTGTCTGCAGTATTATATGGCAGCAGTTTTGCAACAATGTTCTATATTAGCAAGAGCACTAGGTGGCAGCACTATTTACTTTATAGTGCTCCAGGCAAGTGAACGTTACTTATCGAGATATCTTCTACAAAACAAGAGAAGAGAACAAAGGAAACTTGATAACAGAAGTTGGAAACTTATTTAAAAATGGTATTCTGTATCATGAAGACAACATGTTTGTGTTTCATGTCCCTTTAAAAGCTTCTGCATCTACAGTACACACTTTATTTTGACACTAGCATTAGTATTTTAGCTAGAAGTAAACATGAAATGGTATCAGCTACTGGAATACTCACTGCAGGAACATCCCGATCCACAACAGTCTTCAGAATCTCAATCCATTCAGTCAGATTCTGCTGGTTAATCAGCTCAAGAGGCAAAGTATACTGAGAAGAAAAACACAAAGTGTCAAAATTACAGTTTTACTAACAATTAAAATATGTCCAAATGTGGGGCAGGAAATGAAAGCAGAAAGAAAAAGGAAACTAGAAAAACAATGCTAAGCAATAAGGCAAAAGATCAGCTTTTATCAAATCCGTCTGAAATACAGACATACTACTCAACCCCACGAAGCAACAGGCGTTTGTGGTCACCTAAACTTTGCCGAGTGCACAGACAGTTGCGGGAGACAATATGCAATGCGCTTTTTTTTTTTCTTCATGCTACCACTGGGTGCATTGTGTGTTTTTTTATTTTTTTATAAACACATAGGAGGATTTGTCATAAAGTGGCTAATTTGCACCAAATAATGCTACAAAAGATCCCCATCTGCTTGCTGGGAAACCTCATAAATAACAGGCAGAGAGACAAGACAGCGGCACACAGGGAAAACAGAAAGAAAAAAAAAAATCTAAATGTGTTCTGATTCTTGGTCTGATGACCCTGCAAAAACAATTATAAAAAAGCAACATAGAATCTAACATATGAAATACAAATTACAAACATTGTTCACAAGCAAAAAGCATTTGTATTGTTGAAGCAAATATAAGCTTTTGCTTGATTTCCAAGTGTAGCGCAGAGTTAGAGCACAATAAATTCCCATTCCCAGGACATTTAGGGCACATTCTGTTGCATCTTTTTAAGCAGGCATGAAAATGTGAATGGTTTCAAGTATGCAGAATCAAACTAAAACTTTTCAATCTAGTGGGTACAAATGTGGAGGAGGAGATGTGAAAAACAATTTATGTTTACCTGATTAATTAATTTCTTTCTTGAAACGGCGAGTCCACGGATCATCATCAATTACTGTTGGGAATAGCACTCCTGGCCAGCAGGAGGAGACAAAGAGCAGCACAGCAAATCTGTTAAGTATCACACCCCCCCCCCCCTTCCCACAAACCCCAGACATTCCGCTAAAGGAAAAGAGAGAAAGGAAATAACACAAGGTGCTGAGGTGCCCGAGGATTAGATGATAAAAAAAAACAAACTCAAAAACAAGGAGGGCCGTGGACTCACCGTGTCAAGAAATAAATTTACCAGGTAAACAAATTTTGATATCTTTAAGACACAGTGAATCCACGGATCATCAATTACTTTGGGAATCAATACCCAAGCTAGAGGACACAGATAAGGGAGGGACAAGACAGGTAACCTAAACAGAAGGCACCACCGCTTGAAGAACCTCTTTACCAAAAGAAGCCTCAGCCGAAGCAAAAAGTATTACATTTATACAATTTAGAAAAAGTATGCAGAGGACACCAAGTTGCAGCCTTGCAAATCTGTTCCACAGAATCTTCATCTTTGAAGGCCCAAGAAGAAGAAACAGCCCTTGTGGAATGAGCTGTGATTCTCTCAGGAGGTTGCTGTCCAGCAGTCTCTTCAGCCAAAACGAAAGTAGCAGTAGCTTTCTGACCCTTGCGTTTCCCAAAGAAACAAAAAGCAGAAGACTGGCTTTAGGCCTTAGTTGCCTGCAAGTAGAATTTCAGTGCACACACACAACATCTAGGTTGTACAGCAAACACTCCTTATGAGAAGGATTAGGACACGAAGGAACAACGATTTGCTGATTAATATTCCTGTCCGAAACAACTTTAGGAAGGAAACCTAACTTAGAACAAAGAACCACCTTATCAGCATGAAAGACAAGATAAAAGGAATCACACTGCAGCGCTGAGGGTTCGAGACTCTAGGAGCAGAAGAAATAGCAACAAGAAACAAAACCTTACAAGAAAACCTCTTAATATCTATGGAATGCATAGGCTCAAACGGAGCCTGCTAAAGAACTTTAATAACAAGGTTAAGACTCCATGGAGAAGTAACAGGTTTAAACACAGGCCTGATTCTAACCAAGGCCTGACAAAAAGATTGCACATTTGACACGTTCGCCAGACGCTTATGCAACAAAATAGACAACAGAGATCTGACCCTTCAGAGTACTTGCAGATAAACCCTTCTCCAGACATTCCTGGAGGAAGCACAAAAACCTAGCAATCCTGACTTTTCCAAGAGTAACCTCTGGATTCACACAGATATTTACGCCATATCTTATGGTAAATCTTTCTTGTCACAGGCTTGCGAGCATGGATCAAAGTCTCAATGACCAACTCTGAAAACCCACGCTTAAATAAAAACAGAATTTATGTTTACCTGATAAATTACTTTCTCCAACGGTGTGTCCGGTCCACGGCGTCATCCTTACTTGTGGGATATTCTCTTCCCCAACAGGAAATCTCTTCCCCAACAGGAAATGGCAAAGAGCCCAGCAAAGCTGGTCACATGATCCCTCCTAGGCTCCGCCTACCCCAGTCATTCGACCGACGTTAAGGAGGAATATTTGCATAGGAGAAACCATATGGTACCGTGGTGACTGTAGTTAAAGAAAATAAATTATCAGACCTGATTAAAAAAACCAGGGCGGGCCGTGGACCGGACACACCGTTGGAGAAATTAATTTATCAGTTAAACATAAATTCTTTTTTCTCCAACATTGGTGTGTCCGGTCCACGGCGTCATCCTTACTTGTGGGAACCAATACCAAAGCTTTAGGACACGGATGAAGGGAGGGAGCAAATCAGGTCACCTAAATGGAAGGCACCACGGTTTGCAAAACCTTTCTCCCAAAAATAGCCTCAGAAGAAGCAAAAGTATCAAACTTGTAAAATTTGGTAAAAGTGTGCAGTGAAGACCAAGTCGCTGCCCTACATATCTGATCAACAGAAGCCTCGTTCTTGAAGGCCCATGTGGAAGCCACAGCCCTAGTGGAATGAGCTGTGATTCTTTCGGGAGGCTGCCGTCCGGCAGTCTCGTAAGCCAATCTGATGATGCTTTTAATCCAAAAAGAGAGAGAGGTAGAAGTTGCTTTTTGACCTCTCCTTTTACCAGAATAAACAACAAACAAGGAAGATGTTTGTCTAAAATCCTTTGTAGCATCTAAATAGAATTTTAGAGCGCGAACAACATCCAAATTGTGCAACAAACGTTCCTTCTTTGAAACTGGTTTCGGACACAGAGAAGGTACGATAATCTCCTGGTTAATGTTTTTGTTAGAAACAACTTTTGGAAGAAAACCAGGTTTAGTACGTAAAACCACCTTATCTGCATGGAACACCAGATAAGGAGGAGAACACTGCAGAGCAGATAATTCTGAAACTCTTCTAGCAGAAGAAATTGCAACTAAAAACAAAACTTTCCAAGATAATAACTTAATATCAACGGAATGCAAGGGTTCAAACGGAACCCCCTGAAGAACTGAAAGAACTAAATTGAGACTCCAAGGAGGAGTCAAAGGTTTGTAAACAGGCTTAATTCTAACCAGAGCCTGAACAAAGGCTTGAACATCTGGCACAGCGGCCAGCTTTTTGTGAAGTAACACAGACAAGGTAGAAATCTGTCCCTTCAGGGAACTTGCAGATAATCCTTTTTCCAATCCTTCTTGAAGGAAGGATAGAATCCTAGGAATCTTAACCTTGTCCCAAGGGAATCCTTTAGATTCACACCAACAGATATATTTTTTCCAAATTTTGTGGTAAATCTTTCTAGTTACAGGCTTTCTGGCCTGAACAAGAGTATCGATAACAGAATCTGAGAATCCTCGCTTCGATAAGATCAAGCGTTCAATCTCCAAGCAGTCAGCTGGAGTGAAACCAGATTCGGATGTTCGAACGGACCCTGAACAAGAAGGTCTCGTCTCAAAGGTAGCTTCCAAGGAGGAGCCGATGACATATTCACCAGATCTGCGTACCAAGTCCTGCGTGGCCACGCAGGAGCTATCAAGATCACCGACGCCCTCTCCTGATTGATCCTGGCTACCAGCCTGGGGATGAGAGGAAACGGCGGGAACACATAAGCTAGTTTGAAGGTCCAAGGTGCTACTAGTGCATCCACTAGAGCCGCCTTGGGATTCCTGGGTCTGGACCCGTAGCAAGGAACTTTGAAGTTCTGACGAGAGGCCATCAGATCCATGTCTGGAATGCCCCACAGCTGAGTGACTTGGGCAAAGATTTCCGGATGGAGTTCCCACTCCCCCGGATGCAATGTCTGACGACTCAGAAAATCCGCTTCCCAATTTTCCACTCCTGGGATGTGGATAGCAGACAGGTGGCAGGAGTGAGACTCCGCCCATAGAATGATTTTGGTCACTTCTTCCATCGCCAGGGAACTCCTTGTTCCCCCCTGATGGTTGATGTACGCAACAGTTGTCATGTTGTCTGATTGAAACCGTATGAACTTGGCCCTCGCAAGCTGAGGCCAAGCCTTGAGAGCATTGAATATCGCTCTCAGTTCCAGAATATTTATCGGTAGAAGAGATTCTTCCCGAGACCAAAGACCCTGAGCTTTCAGGGATCCCCAGACCGCGCCCCAGCCCATCAGACTGGCGTCGGTCGTGACAATGACCCACTCTGGTCTGCGGAATGTCATCCCTCGTGACAGGTTGTCCAGGGACAGCCACCAACGGAGTGAGTCTCTGGTCCTCTGATTTACTTGTATCTTCGGAGACAAGTCTGTATAGTCCCCATTCCACTGACTGAGCATGCACAGTTGTAATGGTCTTAGATGAATGCGTGCAAAAGGAACTATGTCCATTGCCGCTACCATCAACCCGATCACTTCCATGCACTGAGCTATGGAAGGAAGAGGAACGGAATGGAGTATCCGACAAGAGTCTAGAAGTTTTGTTTTTCTGGCCTCTGTCAGAAAAATCCTCATTTCTAAGGAGTCTATTATTGTTCCCAAGAAGGGAACCCTTGTTGACGGAGATAGAGAACTCTTTTCCACGTTCACTTTCCATCCGTGAGATCTGAGAAAGGCCAGGACAATGTCCGTGTGAGCCTTTGCTTGAGGAAGGGACGACGCTTGAATCAGAATGTCGTCCAAGTAAGGTACTACAGCAATGCCCCTTGGTCTTAGCACAGCTAGAAGGGACCCTAGTACCTTTGTGAAAATCCTTGGAGCAGTGGCTAATCCGAAAGGAAGCGCCACAAACTGGTAATGTTTGTCCAGGAATGCAAACCTCAGGAACCGATGATGTTCCTTGTGGATAGGAATATGTAGATACGCATCCTTTAAATCCACCGTGGTCATGAATTGACCTTCCTGGATGGAAGGAAGAATAGTTCGAATGGTTTCCATCTTGAACGATGGAACCTTGAGAAACTTGTTTAAGATCTTGAGATCTAAGATTGGTCTGAACGTTCCCTCTTTTTTGGGAACTATAAACAGATTGGAGTAGAACCCCATCCCTTGTTCTCTTAATGGAACGGGATGAATCACTCCCATTTTTAACAGGTCTTCTACACAATGTAAGAATGCCTGTCTTTTTATGTGGTCTGAAGACAACTGAGACCTGTGGAACCTCCCCCTTGGGGGAAGTCCCTTGAATTCCAGAAGATAACCTTGGGAGACTATTTCTAGCGCCCAAGGATCCAGAACATCTCTTGCCCAAGCCTGAGCGAAGAGAGAGAGTCTGCCCCCCACCAGATCCGGTCCCGGATCGGGGGCCAACATTTCAGTTAAACACTAAAAAACTCTAAGCCATCTCCGTGGAGATGTTGCCTGTACAACGGCAAAGAGAATGACTGGGGTAGGCGGAGCCTAGGAGGGATCATGTGACCAGCTTTGCTGGGCTCTTTGCCATTTCCTGTTGGGGAAGAGATTTCCTGTTGGGGAAGAGAATATCCCACAAGTAAGGATGACGCCGTGGACCGGACACACCTATGTTGGAGAAATTAAGCGTTTAATCTCCAAGCAATCCGCTTCAGAGAACTGAGATTTGGATGAAGGAAGGGACCCTGAAGAAAAAAGGTCCTACTCCCGTGCAATAATCTCTGTAGCACAGTCTGGTACAGGAAATACATCCACCGGGGAGGGAACATCAAAGTACTTGTTTAGTTTACTAGACTTCTTAGGGTTGACTAAGACAGTCGTATAGGAGTCATCCAAGGTAGCCAAAACCTCCTTAAAGGGACAGTAGTTCAAAATAAACTTTCATGATTCAGATAGAGAATGTAATTTTTTCCCAAATCAAAGTTTTTTTATTGAGGTATTTCGGCTAATAACATACACTTTGTTTTATCATACATATAGAATGCACATAATAGATGTGCAAAACGACCATGACAAACATAAAATAAATTAGCACTAAACATATTTTGCACTAAAAAAAGATTACCTGTTTGACAAAACTGAAGACACCATATGAGATTCTTGTAAAATATAGCAAACCTCTCTAATAACAATACAAAACTGGAAGTGCAAGAATAATTTGATACCTCTTTTTAATTTATATGTAAACTTAACACTAGTACCTCTAGAACATGTATTGCTGCCAGTTAGAGTGATACATTATAATGGTCCTTATAAGCCATAACAAACTAAAGTTTATGAGAGGCAACACATTTTTATAGCTTTGTATGCATATGAGTAAGGTAGCGGATTAGTACCGCTGATGAATTCACCATATTGGGTGAATGTACATTATAAGCGGAAAAGCCCCGCTTATAATAGAGTAAACAAACATTCTGGGCCGTAGTACAAACACCCCACTAAATATCTTATTGGTATGTAGTTAGCAAAACATTGGAGAACAACCACCAATCAGGATGTCCATTAAAAATACCCTACCTATTGAGTCTGGACCGACTTAGGTGTAAAGCATATAGTCTCATTGGTTAGGCCTTAGGATTCTCTATCACTACTATAATACTTCAGCATACGACTCAAACATCTAAAAAAAAAAAAGGTCTTATAAGAAAAAACGGGGGAGGAAGATTTATCGGCACCAAAGTTAAATACTTTTAGGGTAATTAAACAAACCTTATCTGCAAGCATACACAAAATACCAGCATCTCCGTATAAAATACAGGCTCCGTATAAAATACAGGATCCTCATTAGAACATAAAAGCTTGACAATATGTATATTATATGTAATTATTTATGTGAGCAAGAATAGATTATGAATTGGTGTTTAGAGTGGTTAGCATTACATCTTGTGCTTTAGTTGTTGCTGAAGACTAAGCACATTGGACCTCAATGTCTCGGCCGCAGACAAAGGGGTCTCAAATATCTGAACGTGAGATTCATTTGGAGGATATAGAATAACATTATGGAATACACTGGTATGCATAAGGTAGGTCAACAGGGGTAAGATAAATACAATAAGGTGTCTTAGAAAGTACCATATCCGTAATGTTATGGATTAGAGCATTTCTACATTTATAAATAGACTGTCTCATTAAGCCAAGTCATTTGTATGCGATGATGGGCACTTTCAGGTGTTAAGCTGGAAGGTTCCCTCTATTAAATGTGGTCTCATCCCACTTAAGGATATGCTCATGCCCCTATGTTGACCAGAGATGAGACCTATTAATGAATAAATCTTGCATATTAATTTGCATCTAGAGTAGAAAACCATTACAGCAGCCTTTGATTATTAATATGGACATCTGACAGTGATCATTTATAAAGTGCTGAGTAGTAGTGCTGAAAGATTTAGAAAACATCAAATCTGTATTTTCTGTTATAGTTAAGGCTACTGCTTATAGAGAAACTAAAGAGTAAAGCTACCTCTAATGAGAAGGGAAAATATTCAATGCTAAAACAAATGACTGTACGCAATGCTCTTCTAGTAAAATATAAGAGCAAACCAAATATTAAGCACTAACATAGATTACAGAGGCAGTGATCTGGCAAGCCCACCATCACGGGAGCTGACAGGAGCTGCACGTCCCAAATAAAACATGTCAAACTTTAAAGTCATCATTTGTATTAGCGATTCACATGGTATACCAGAAGAAGGACCTTTTTTATATGTTTAAATTCACAGTCCAAGTTACCCAATCCCAGTTTGGGTGCCGATCTGAAGATCAAGATTCTGCTGCATGACAGATGGTAATGTGACAGTATCTACTGGATCGAGGTATGTTAGAAGGCTTGAGGATTAAGTCTCCAGAATTGGTGTCACTGCTTTCAAGTCGACTCTGGACTCTTAATTTATCAGTAATTTCCTCTGGTAAGTTGGAAGCGTGCAATCCGGTGTAGAGTAACCAGCCCCGACTATAGACTCAATGGCGATGACCATGTCTGAATCCTCCGCTGTAGTCCCCTGGGCAGACTCGTCATATGCCAATATCAGCCGGCGATCCTGCTCACTGCAGGTTTCTGGGTATGTTTTTGTCGATGGCTTGCATATTTGCAAGAGTATGTTTACGTAGGTCTCATTGAGTAGGTTTTCTTATTTCGTTGAAGTAATCATCTAGCACTTGGTGCAGACGTGACTCCCATCAAACTAGGGAGAGCATGATCAGGAGTGGGCTACATTACTTAGTACTACCAATCATTGCAAATAGGAAATATTGCAGCAAGTTTTAGGTCAGTGAGGTAAATGACCACGAACTCAGAACGGTCTCATTAACCGGAGGCCGGGGGGGTCTCTAGTGAGTTGCGTCTGATCTCTTTCATAGGCCTCAGTTGCGCAGATCAGAGTTTTGAGCTATGGTTTTAGCGATCCAAGTCTCATTTGCATCTCTGAGTTATGCTGATGTCAGTGATAATCTTTTGTAGCTAGATGCAGGATAAACTTTATAATAAAGAGTAGATTGAGGTATTATTCTCAGGAGCTTCAAAGTATACATCTGATCATGTCCTTGTCTAGCCACGCCCCACAGAGAATGTAATTTTAAACAATTTTCGAATTTACTTTTATCAATAATTTTGCTTTCTTTCTCTTGGTATTCTTAGTTGAAAGCTAAACCTAGGAGGTTCATATGCTAATTTCTAAGCCCTTGAAAGCCGTCTCTTCTCTCAGGGCATTATGACAATTTTTCACTGCTAGAGTGTGTTAGTTCACGTTTATCATATAGATAACACTGCTCACGCATGTGGAGTTCCAGTGAGCAAGCTCTGTTTGGCTAAAATGGAGGTCTGTCAAAAGAACTGAAAAAAAAAGGGGCAGTTTGCAGAGGCTTAGATACAAGGTAATCACAGAGGTAAAAAGTGTATTTATATAACTGTTGGTAAAGCAAAACTGGGGAATGGGTAATAAAGGGATTATCTATCTTTTCAAACCAAGATTTTGGTGTAGACTGTCCCTTTAAGTAACAGAGGTGTACAAGCTTAAACCTGAAGAATACAACTTCAGCATCAGAAGAAGGAATTATACTAAGGGAGGAAGCAGCATGGCTCAGGAACACATCCGTAGATCAACTGGGTAATTCAAGAAAATAAATACACAAGCAGAGAGCATACCGCACTGCTGGTGTAAAATAAAGTAAAAGTATTGAGGTGCCAACCTAAGAAAAAGGGGACTGAGCATGTCCCAAAAACTTGAGGGGAAAAAGGCAGCACACGCGGATCCTGATAAAAAGCAGAGCTTTATTCTATTGAATAAAGCACACGGCATAACACGGAGGGAAAAAGGGGCGTAGCCTTACACATTTCGTGCCGTGTTATGCTGTGTTTTTCAATGAAATAAAGCTCCGCTTTTTATCAGGATCCATGTGTGCTGCATTTTTCCCTTTGTTCAAGGAATTATACTGTCTGGGTCTGAGATTTCACCCTCAGATGCTACCAAAGTGTCTTCCTCCTCAGACTTTTGAGAAGAAGCACCTTGGTTAGCCACAAACGGATCAGAAACCTTATCAACTGAATCTTTAAATTTCCTCTTGTGCTTTGCCTGAAGCATGGGAAAAGCACACATCGCCTCAGATACCGCAGAGGATACCTGGGCAGCAATGTCTTGCAAAGAAACTCCTACCGGAGCGTGAGAGGATATGCAGGGCACCGGATGTGTCGACAAAAATGATTGGGACGCTTGAGGAGAAAGCTGCGGCATATCCGTTACAGGAGACACCTGAAAAGCATCCGCCTTAGCTAATGATGGCTCAGGATCAAAAAGTCTATCCCTGTAAACACAAAGTTGTTTCAATACAAAAAAGGTACTGGTGGTTCCACCTGGGAGTCAATCTACATGCAACATTTTGCAAGGCCTCTTGATCCATCTTTACAAACAAGAAGGCCAAAAAAAGGATCAAAAATGCGAAAAAAAACAAACAAACCGCTTTAAATTCACACACAAGTGCTAGAAAAAAAATAACGATACTGCTCCTTTAAATATTTTCTTTATTTTTTAGCTAAAACGGAGCAGTAATGATGCTACAATCCCCAGACAACCCACTACACGTCAGCTATGTTGCTGAGGTGCCTACCTGTCCTGCTGACTGAGATCAATTCTAGAACACAATGATCCGGCTTTACTCCGGAATTGCGATAAGTCAGCTTATCAATCTTCTCTAAAGCAGACCAGCGTCACCACTCTGGAAATCACAGGAAGTGAGTCTGGAAAGCGAACGTTAACCTGTCTGCCGCCTCTGTAAGGCAACCTCCTCTCCTGTAATCGGGGGCAGTCCCAGCAGCCATTAAGACAGAAGAAAAACTTTTAGAAAAAGCATGGCTGTATTGAACATGTATATTAACAGCACCACCACTATCTTACATAGTCCTTGACCGGGTCTAAACCGGAGCTTAGGACAATGATAGCCACCAATATATAGTAACTAACACCTCCCCATCGTCCACAGTGCCTGCTTATCTGCCCATATAATTAACCCTCAATAGGGTCAATGAATACCACATCCCCATACAGCATAAAACTGCTGAAGTGCCAAATTTTCCCTCTTAATAAAAGAAAATATCTTCTTGGCACTTACCTGAATGTCAGTCTGTCTGGCAGAAGGACAGCTCACCTGGTTTGAGAGAATGCCATTCCTCACATGGACCTGTGGAAAAAGAAAGAACTGAGTAGGCATTCTGAATAGGGCAGCAAAACTGTTTGAGAAAGTACAGTGAGGATTGCACCTCAAGTTCCCAATTGCTTAAAAGCCACCACTGCCCTACTGAAGAGACTGACGTGGGGTACGGCTAGACACAAGGAAAGATCAGAGCAAACCTACTCTGCTTTAAAATAATAAATTGATTGAAGAAAACTTATTTTCAGACACCGAAAACTCACCTCCTCCTTGCACCGCAGGCAAAGAGAATTGACTGGGGTTTGTGGGAAGGGAGGTGATACTTAACAGCTTTGTTGTGGTGCTCTTTGTCTCCTCCTGCTGGCCAGGAGTGATATTCCCAACAGTAATCTATGATGATCCGTGGACTCAGTGTCTAAATAATTGGCTCCTCAAATGTTTTAGTGTTAATCAGTTTTAAACAGAATATTTTGTGAGGCAGAAATAACGATTAACTATTTAGAAAATTGTAATGCAAAAAAATCATCTTGTACTCCATTTGTATTGAGGAATGCAATAGTGTTAGAAAGATGAAAACCACACTTCTTTCCTTACTAACCTTAAGGAGGCCATTTCTACTCATTCTATTTTAGCACTGTTGTGACTACATATCATTCTGACTGCCCAGCAGATTAAAGGTACTTGGTAATTGGTGCAGTAGACACTACGCCCATCTTATACCTGCACAAGTGCATAGAAGATCTTGAAAATCTGTTTCTGGATGAGGACAGACTGCTCAGATTGGTCAACAAGCAGCTGAATATAACGGTCTTTCAGCATTGGCAA
The DNA here is from genome assembly GCF_027579735.1 of Bombina bombina. Lineage (NCBI taxonomy): Eukaryota > Metazoa > Chordata > Amphibia > Anura > Bombinatoridae > Bombina > Bombina bombina. Next base: position 212,389,821 of record NC_069505.1, read on the forward strand.
AAAGTGCTGCATAGCAGCTATGAGTGGACTTCTCTCTTCTGGCTTCTTATATCTAAAAAGTAAAATATGCTGGAATTTACAGAACTCAAAACATTTGAAAAAGTAGGTATGTTCAGCATAGAAGAATGCAATTTACAGCTTCAAGAGGATTAGACATACAAGTTTGTACTTACTCATAGTTCTTCACAAGTTGATAAAGACAGAGGAGGATACCAAGCCAACAACCACTGTTTTCCGACTGCAGGTAAAATCCTATCTTTTCAACAACTGCAGTCCAACGATTTGGATAATCATGTTTAATGATGTGGTGGATACAGGTTGTGAGTTGAACTCTACAAAAGGTTAATAAAACAAACAGGAAAAAGGATTGTGGCAATTGCAGTACAACAATCATCCATCTAATCTTATATCTTTAGGCTAAACTAAGCAATCTTATAACTACCAGACAAACTTGCCAGTAAGAACACCACTACACAGATACATTTGTGACATACATGGTGAAAAACTGTTGTATAAAGTGTTCTAAATCAGAATTAAAAGGAAATGTTTGCTCTCATCTGTTATATAGGAAACCCTTGCGCTAAACTATAAATGCTTATATCTGTTATTAAAATGTAAAGTATTTCCATCTTAGCTGACCAGTATGATGTTTAAAGGAACATTAAAGGGCCATTAAACCCAAACATTTTCTTTCACGATTTAGATAGAGAATACAATTTTAAACAACATTCCAATTTACTTCTATTATCTAATTTGCTGCAATCTTTAGATATCCTTTGTTAAAGAAATAGCAATGCACACTGGTGACCAATCACATGCGGCATCTATATGCAGCTACCAATCAGAAGCTACTGAGCCTATCTAGATATGCTTTTCAGGAAAGAATATCAAGAGAATGAAGCAAATTAGATAATTGAAGTAAATTAGGTTATTTAAAATGGTATTCTCTATCTAAATCAAGAAAGAAAAAAATTGAGTTTAATGTCCCTTTAAAAGCAACAAGTTTCTATCATGCAAATGATCTAAAGTGAGTGATTTTTAAAGGGTCATGAAACCCAAAATTTTTCTTTCGTGATTTAAAAAGCATGCAATTCTAAACAACTTTCTAATTTACTTCTATTATCTAATTGGTTTTATTCTCTTGATATTCTTTGTTGAAAAGCATATCTAG